>NW_026843660.1:600000-835279 GCF_030254825.1 Meriones unguiculatus
ATTCACCTTACACCCATCAGAATGGCCAAGATGATAAACTAAAGTGACAACACATGCTGGAGAGGTTGTGGAGAAAGGGGAACCCTCCTCCACTGCTGGTAGAAATGTAAACTTGTACAACCACTCTGGAAATCCAGCTGCCGATTTCTTAGACAACTAGGAATAGTGCTTCCTCAAGATCCAGCCATACCACTACTAGGCATATATCCAAAAGAGGCTCAAGTACACAATAAGGACATTTGCTCAACCATGTTTGTAGCAGCTTTATTTGTAATAGTCAGAAGCTGGAAATAGCCCAGATGCCCCTCAACTGAAGAATGGATACAGAAATTGTGGTACATGCACACAATGGAGTATTACTGTGCAATGTAAAACAAGGAAACCATGAAATTTGCAGGTAAATGGTGGGACTTGGAAAGGATCGTCCTGAGTGAGCTGTCCCAGAAGTAGAAAGACACACACGGTATATACTCACTCATATAGACATATAACATAGGATAAACCTACTAAAATCTGTACATCAAAAGAAACTAATTAAGAGAGAGGATCCTGACTAAAATGCTCAATCCCCATCCCAAAAGGCAAACAGGATGGACATCAGAAGAAGAAGAAAACAGGAAACAACCTAGAAACCTGCCACAGAGGGCCTCTGAAAGGCTCTGCCCTGCAGACTATCAAAGCAGACACTGAGACTTACGGCCAACTGTTGGGCAGAGTGCATGGAATCTTATGTAAGAAATGGGAAATAGTAAGACCTGGAGAGGACAGGAACCCCACAAGGAGAGCAACAGAACCAGAAAATTTGAACACAGGGGTCTCCCCAGAGACTCATACTCCAACCAAGTACCAGGCATGGAGATAACCTAGAACCCCTGCACAGATGTAGCCCAGGGCATTTTAGTGTCCAAGTAGGTTCCATAGTAATGGGAAGAGGGACTGACTCTGACATAATCTGATTGGCCTGCTCTTTGATCACCTCCCCCTGAGGAGGGAACCAGCCTTACCAGGAAACAGAAGATGACAATGCAGCCACTCCTGATGTGTCTGATAGACTAAGGTCAGAAGGAAGGAGAGGAGGACCTCCCTTATCAGTGGACTTGGGGAGGGGCATGGGTAAAGAAGGAGGAGGGAGGGTAGGACTGGGAGGGGAGGAGGGAGGGATTTATGGGGGGATATAAAGTGAATAAAGTGTAATTAATAAAATTAAATTAAATTAAAAAAATTCAGGCTTGGCATGAACACTCACTTTCTGGGTTTTTACCCATTTTTATTGAATAAAATTCCTAGGGTTTAGGAAGATGTGCTGCTATTCAGATGAATTAATTCCTGATTATATAATTTCTGATTTGATTCAAACAATTGTAGAAGTTAACTTGTTTAGAACTTCTAAAACAATTTTACAGTTTTATGGCTGCAATAAATACTTTTGTGGTTCTCCATAAGCCTCACTAAGAGAAGGGCTTGAGACTAATTGTGGCTTCAGATAAGCTCTCACTCTAGGGATAGCTCCATTCATTCTTGTATACAGCAAAAATATAGGCAAGTTTACACTTCTAAAAATGCAAATTATAATGGGGCAACCAAGAAATGACTAAATTAAATACAAAACTTGATGTCAATATATACGAATTGTTTCACTGTAATTCCTATGCCTTGTCAGCTTATGGCATAAAATACTGTCAGTCTAAATTCACTTTGTATCTTGGAATGGAAGACAGATAAAATTTTGGCCCTGAACTCACTACAAACTAAGAGATAGCTGGATAATGTGTAGCCAGGTCAGTCCTAATTGAGCAGACATATATCTTCTTCTAATCTCTTGGACCCTGTTAACCTTTAACCCCTGTCAACCTTTGTCATTCTGAACTCGCCATGAAATTCTATAATGGATACACAAATACAAAATATTTAGTTTTAATGAAAATACATGTAACCTGTTACATTTTTTAATTCCTCTTTATCTGTAATCAATTACTTTTTTGATTATGAATTTATTCCTTTGTCTCAGAAATAAAAAAAAGCTAAGACCAGGCCATAAGCAGGACTGAAGCCCCCTGGAAGTTGCTTCATCCATGAGTTGTAAATATATAAATATGTGTATTGATGTGTTTGCATGAAATATGTCTGCTTTTGTACATGTTAAATGAGTGTGTGTCAATTGCTGCCTGTAAGGTGCTCCTCTTTTGCATCATCCATGGAATATGTGCATAAATATGTACAGGTTTATATATCTGATCATTTGTCTATGTGATTGTATGTGGGAGCCAGCCATAACTGGTGAACAGGGAAGATCTTCTCCCAAAGGCAGCCTAAATTTGCTGCAGTTTATGCAGAGGAAATGCTAGCTAAAACCAACACCATCATCATTATCATATGTAAGCTTGTGGGAATTTGTTTGAAATGTTTCAGTGAGTGTGTATGCCTGAGACCTCTTTCTTTCCTCTCCATTTCTCATTCATCATTCACAGAAGGACAATGGGACCCTAAACCTCTACCAGCCCTGGGAGCCTACCTCAGAGAGAGGACAGAGGATGGCCAGTGAGCCCATAGTGTCCTGAAGAAAGTGTCTGAGTAAGCAAGCCTGAAGCACTTTGTCAGTCTAATTAAGACCACCTGTTGTTAAGCAATAACAACATTAGGGAAAGAGTAATTTTGGTGGGAGGGAGACCAAAAAGCCTTAAGTGGCTCAAATGGTAAAGCACCAGGCTCCAAGTAAGGAGACTGGGGGTTAACACCTAAATAAAACTACTTTTGACTTCCTCATCAAGATGCTCAAACTAAGTTTAGGTATACAGAAAGATACAAATATCAGTCTCTGACCCTGAATTCATGTGCCACAGTCTTTTCACCCTCAGTATTTACTTCTGGATATTAAAATTTATCAATTATTTTGAGTCTATGGTTTCATCACAAAATTTCTTCCTTCCTTTTTTTCTCCCTCCAGGCCTTCCCACATACCCCCCCCCACATACTCACCTTCAAATCAAAGACTTCTTTCTTCATTGTTACTTCATGTGTGATATATATATATATATTGAAATACAAACTGCTTATTTTTTACAATGCTAACTATATGTATGTTTTCAAGAATGAACATTTCTTTATATAAGACTAAGATCAGAAAGAAGGAGAGGAGGACCTCCCCTATCAGTGGACTTGGGGAGGGGTATGCATGCAGAAGGGGGGAGGGTGGGGCCGGGAGGGGAGGAGGGAGGTGCGTATGGGGGGATACAAAATGAATAAAGTGTAATTAATAAAAGTTAAAAAAAAGAAAAGAAAACTAAATATTCTAAGTGATTGTACTTATAGTTAAATACAGGAATGCAAGTAACCAATAATAATCAATTTTAAAAAAACTAAGGAAACACCAAAATGAATAAAATAATGGGAATTTATAAACATCTTTCAGTAAAACCTCAGTAGTAAGAGACCCAATCCTACAACAAACTGGCAAAGATTGTTAGACAAAACATTTAGACAAAACAATTAGAATTTTTGCTGCATTCAAAGTTTAATACATCAATTACAGTGATTTTATTTGTTGTTTTTATTATTTTTTATTTTATCAATTACAATGTTATTTCAAGCATAATGTAATTTCATCATTACCCTTCTCATTCCTCCTTTGAAACACTCTCATATACTCCTCATTGTTTATTTGCAAAATTGTGGTGTCTTTTTTCATTGTTATTACACACACACAAAAACAAACACACAGTTTTTGAGCATAGCATTAGAAACAATAACAAAGAAAAAATATCAGGCTGGAAAATGCTTGCTTAAAAACTACCCCACACTCAAGAATAACTGCCAGCACTCACAATTCCTGAATGAAACCGCAGAGGCAGAACTAAGTCCAGAAATTTATACACTGAAACCCCACAATATGTCCTCCAGCATATCAAGCCACTTAAAATCCCCAGCCCCTAGTACTACAGCACAGATTCTCCACTTCTTCCCTCAAAAGACTAGCACATCAGTGTTCTGACTGTGAGAAAAATCCTGCTTCTGGAAATACCTGTCTTCTCTCTATTAATTCCGTGTCAACTGCATCAATTTCGATATAACAGACACTATAGCATGCATTGAGGAAAACAGGAATCATAGGTTCATATTTTAACTCTTCTTTCAAATAAACATTCAAATGTAAAATATAAATTGGTAGAGTTCTACATGTATAAAATCTAACAAGATTAAATCAAGATGAAGTAAATTATTTAAACAGACATATAACAACCAAAATAGAAAAAGTAATTTAAATTTTTCAAATAAAAAGAAAAAAAATAAAAGAAAGCAAGCATAGGTTTAGATTCAGCATGAATTCTACAAAATTCTCAGAGAACTCACTGCAATACTCCTTAAAGTATTCCACAGAAGGGAAAAGGAAGAAACACTTCTATATTTTGGTAAGACACCAGTATTATCCTGATAACAAAAAGTCAACTCCTGAAAATTAGTAACTAAACCTAATACTGTGATAACTAATTCATAACTCATGTTATTAAAGAACTTCTGTATAGGTATACAGTTATCTGAACAAGAGACATATTAACTCACCGAACATATTATGACTAGAAGCCATGATTATAGACTATGTCAATATCTATGTCAAATATTACTTATTCCCATAACACTAAGTTACACAGTACACTAAAGATTCAGAGTTCATCTTATATTTACCTATCATTGACTGAATGAAGAGATCTTGAAGAGACTTGCTCAACAATATTCTTGATGATACCCTATTTGGAGGTGATCTCCAAGGCTTGTTAAGTGTAAATGAGTCCTAAGTTTATATATTGTTTGTTTAAAATCCTCATATTACATTTATCACCAATACAATGAAATACGTCCCAGGCTCAAGAGCACTGTCTGTATTCCAAAATTTCATAATGGAAGCAGTTTTGGTTTCAACTTCATCTTACTTTACTAATACTAAATAATACAAAATACTAAATTAAAATTTGAAAGCAAATTACTTTTCAGTTACTGTTGACTCTAGGACAGAGTATTTATTGTCCACAAAGGGATCTTCTTATGTCTTGTGTCATAAATATAGATTGTAATTTTGGTGAAATGGCTACTTTGGATATGATCTCCTTGTTTATATCTTATGGTGTTGGACATATTCCATGAAATATAAAAAAAATTGTTACTGAACTTGCTATATTTTTGCAATGATTACACTTACAACTTACAGAATTTTATCTCACATTGGAGAAACATTTATTGAAACATATTCAAATTTAATGTCTTGAAATTGGTGCTTTCAGTCTCAAAATCATGTAAGATAATTATATTCATACATGCATACATTGTAATAGTTCCCTTTTCCATTTGAACTTATACTTTTAATTATAAGATGAAAATGTTTTATTGGCTTGACCACAATAACTAACTTACCAATAATGTAAGATCCTGGTGCTTCTCTTGCTTATGGGTGAGGCTTACCAACCATTGTAGAAGTCCACCCTTGTTTTTGTCTTATTTAGATCCAATTTTTTTATTTCCTCAAAAGCATTTCATGGACGGTATAGGCCACTGCATACACTACATTCCATATAGAATGGCTGGGCTCAGAATTGATCATTACAGCCATTTCTTCTAGATTAATCTTCATAGAAATATGTTCTGGGTATGGATTACAATTTCTACAAAGCAAAGCTGGATGCGAGCAATCAAAATTGTCAATCCAGGATTTATGGAAGTAAGAATCTCCTGGGTACTGGGTAAGTCTAGGTAGGTACCTTGAGAAAATGCTTTAAGCAAGGGATGGTTCTTGTCTTTGAATATGTGAAGCTTCCTCTGAAAGTTCATCAAATCATTCTAATTTGATACAGACTCTAAATACAATGTGCTGCTTTGCCATGTTCAACAACTTCCTTCTAGTTGAAAATGTTATTTGCCATGAGGAAAAACATCAATTATTTATATAACTATAGAGAACGTGAACATTTTCCTATGTATTCTGGTTCAAGTTCAGCAAATTAACACCAAATATTACCCAAGTTTCAAATAGGTGGTAGTTTTTTTGAAAAAAAAAATCAGACTGATCGATCTTTCTTCTTTCTTTCCTTCCTTCCTCCTCCACCTCCTCCTTTTTCTCTTTGCCCATGTGTGTATGCCTTCAGGTCAGCAGAGGTGGCAGGATTCTTATGTACTGTGTACCCAGCACCCTAACCACTAAGCACAGAGCAATTTTCCTACTCAGCCCCTAACTCCCTAAGCGTTATTTACAGTGTCCTGCCTGCTCGGGCACCTGCAAGACAGCAGAGGGCGCCAGAACACCCTTTACAAGGTCGTGTACAACCTCAGCCCTGGCAGGGGTAAACCCATTTCCCCAGGATGCACGCAGGTAGAGTGGGAGAGGCTTGTGCCTCTCTCTTCCCGCCATCCCCCTGCCTGTGGTCGGCCCCACGCACGAGTCACTGGAGGACTCTAGGCAGGCGGGCGTTGGACTGGGAATCCCGCAACCTCCTGATTGTGGAGTTCTGGCGAAGAGCTTGCATAAAGATGCTGACCTGGAAAAACCCGCAAAGGTACTGGCGCACCTATTGCGGAAGTCCCACCCCTTCCGGCTTTGTTTTCGAATCTGCCCTGCAGAGAGCAGAGACTTCAGGGCTTGGAGGCTCTGAGTCCCCTCCCCCACCCCCTTTCCACTTCCCAGAATCTCCCTGGCCTCGGACACAGGTTCGTAAATACAAAGCTTCTAGTCACAGACCAACCATTGTCATTGGTTTCCCACTTGGGAGCGCTCACTGGTCAGTGAAGTACCAACAGTCCCAAGATGCATCGCGACAGAGACCCACCTGCTTGAGAACTACAAACATGGCTTCGGAGCAAAGACTTCTGGGATTGTATCTGAGAACTACAAAAATGGCGTCCGGTCGCGCGATGCCTTCTCCCCGCATACACCGTTGCCAGGGTACCGCCTACAAATCCCAGAACACCCCGCGTGCTGTACCCACCATCACATGTGGGCGTTCCTGGGCTTAACTCTCGGGTGGTTAGGCGAGTAGCCCGGCAGTAGGCCCAGTAAGCCTCTTCACCATGCTGATAGCCGCTGTGGCACAACGTCGTCCTCAAAGCCCACAGAGCCTTTCCCCTGGTCGGGGTGTATGTAAATCTCCGTGCCACGGCATACTGATTCTAGCATCACGATTGGTCAGAAGCTTTGTGATGTCACCGCCCCGCCCCATGTCCCGTAGTTAACACACTTAGCTGCTGTTTCTGCTTCTGCTGCTGCTGCTACTGCATACAGTAATAAAGGCCCAGGCCCTGGTAGCTGGAGAAGGAGTCCTTGGGTCTCCTTTAATTACGTCATTGGGAGTCAGACACAGATATTCTCTTTCAAATATTAAAAAAAAAGATGGATGAGGCGGCACACGCCTGTCATCCCAGCATTCCTACAGACAGTGCGAGGAGCGTCTCTGAATTTTATTCACTGCAAAAATTTCACTATCTGATGAATTGTACCATTTTGTTTGACAGTGATTGTACTATATTTTTAAAATTACATAATGAACAGTGGATAAAGCAGTGTCTACTCTTCGAGGTGAACCTAGGTTCAATCCCTAACACCTACCAATATCTGTGAATCCAGATCCAGGGTATATCACACCCTCACACAAACAGGAAGGCTGAGAGATATTTTTTTCTAAAAATATAAAATAAAATTTCTTAGTCATGAGAATAAAAGCTCTGCTCCGAGAAGTACTGTGAGAAAGGCAGCAATGACTGATTTAACATCTATGCACCCACAGACACACACACTGATAATAATAATCAGAGGTCCCCTCATTCACACACTCAGAAACTTTTTAAAAAAGATTAGGATATATGAATCCCTCCCTTAAACAAATTCTTAAAAGTCTAAGGTCCTGCCAGGTGTGCTTGCACAAGCTTTTAATACAGGCACATGAGAGGCAGACACAGACCAATCTCTGTGAGTTCAATGTCTGTCTGGTTGGCAAAGAGAGTCCAGGATAGACAGGCCTACACAATGAAACCCAGTCTTAAAGAAAAATAAGATTAAAACAAACAAACAAACAAAAAAAAAAAAAAACTGAGCCAGGCATGTTGGCACATGTCTCTAATCCCATCTCTCCAGGAGACACAAACATGCTGCTGTATGAGTTCAATGTCACTGGGGTCCACAAAACAAGTCCAGGACATCATGGCTACAGAGAGAAACCTTGTCTAAAAAAACAGGTTCCTTTGCACCCACACGACTAGATATGTCTGAAATCACATAGTGTGCCTTGGCTATAAGAAAGTCTTGTTAGGCATGGTGGTACACATCCTTTGTCCCAGCACTTTGGAGACAGATGAAGGTGGGTCTCTGTGAGTTCAAGGTCAGCCTGGTTTACAAAGAGAATCGTGGACTGGCAACGATGCACCGAGACACCATGCCTCAAAATTAAAACACATTAAATTAAATTAAATATTAAATTAAAAGAAAAATCAAAGCCTGGACTGGTAGCAAATGCTTCTAACACCAGCATTATGACTGGCAGAGGGAGATGGATCTGTGTTAGTTCAAGGCTTGCTTGGTCTAGAAAGCACGACAGGTCAGTCAAAGCCATTCAGAGAATCTCTTTCAAAAAAAAAAAACATCCTAGGATGTAAACAAAAACATTCTAATGATGAAAGATAATTTCTGTTCTTCACTTTTTAAAAAATTTATTTATGATTTTATAAATTACAGTTTATTCACTTTGTATCCATGTGGTAACCCCATCCTTCTTCCTCTCTTCCTCTCTTTAACCATCCTTCCAAACTTCCTCCCATTCCCACCCCCAAGTCCACTGATAGGGAGGTCCTCCTCCACTTCCTTTTGATCCTAGCCTATCAGGTCTCATCAGGACTGGCTGCATTGTCTTACTCTGTGGCCTGGTAAGGCTGCACCCCCTGAGGGGGAGGTGATCAAAGAGCCAGACACTGAGTTCATGTCAGAGACAGTTCCTGTTCACATTACTAGGGATCTCAGTTGGAGACTGAGCTGCCATGGAATACATCTGGGCAGGGGTTGTAGGGGTTCTAGGTTATTTCCATGCATGTTCCTCAGTTGGAGTACCAGGCTCAGAAAAGATCCCTGTGCTCAGTAGTTTTTCATCTGTTGCTTTCCTTGTGGAACTCCTGTCCCCTCAAAAGTCTTTCTTAGTTATCAGAAGAAAATGCAAATCAAAATGACCCAGAGATTTCACATTACACCCATCAGAATGAATAAGATAAAAAACTCAAGTGACAACACATGCTGGAGAGGACGTGCAGAAAGCAGAACCCTCCTCCACTGCTGGTGGGAATGTAAACTTGCACAACCACTTTGGAAATCAACCTGGCACTTTCTCAGAAAATTAGGAATAGCGCTACCTCAAGATCCAGCACATGTCCAAAATATGCTCAAGTATAAAACAAGGACATTTGCTCAACCATGTTTGTAGCTGCTTTATTTGTAATAGCCAGAATCTGGAAACAACCCAGATGCTCCTCAGTTGAGGAATAGTTACAGAAATTGTGGTACATTTACACAATGGAATACTACTCAGCATTTAAAAATAAGGAAGTCATGAAATTGGCAGGCAAATGGTGGGATCTAGAAAATATCATCCTGAGTGACTTATCCCAGGAGCATAAAGACACACAGGGTATACACTCACTCATAAGTGGGTATTAGACATATAATACAGGATAAACATACTAAAATCTGTACACCCTAAGAATTTAATCACGAAAAGAAACATTTTTGATGTTTTTCATCATAGCTTTGGAGGAAGTAAATTATTTACCATGTTCACTTATAATGTAATGGAGGAGGTCACCAATTGTGGTTTGTGTGCTATATTTTGAAACATTGGTGTAGGTATTGAAGTTTGCTGTATGTGTATCAAATCCAATCACAGAAGCTTATTAGGCCTTTCTGATATTATTTCTGTGGCTGTTGTTGATCTAATGCATTTCTACTTGGTGATAGGTATTTTTCTCCTGCAAAGTATAGAATGGAATTCCCATCATCTATATAATCCATTGCTTATTAATATTAGGTAGAGTGTGATCATGCTTTTCAATGAAGGGTCTCTGAGAAAGTGTGGTGATTTTTTTTCATTTTCACAAATTCCTCTAAGATGTTTGTTTTCAAGCCTGATTTGGATGTCAGTAATTAGGCAAAGCTACATTTGAAATCTTGATTATCATGTGTCAGCCATCTGAGTACACGTCCAAGGGTGGAAGATGTTCCCCAATGTGTTCTATTTTTACCAACGTTAATGTTAAAATGCTTAATAGTGTGTATGAATGTATGACTGTATATATATATATATATATATATATATATATATATATATGTGTGTGTGTGTGTGTGTGTGTGTGTGTGTGTGTACAGTTTGAAGTTCCATTCTTCTTCATGTTCCCTTTAGTTACTATATGGCACCTAATGTTGAAGTACTGCCTTCTGAATGAATTAGCTAGAGGTGCTAAATAATGTAACAACAATTATATTTATTTCAAAAAAGGATGTTATGGTGTGTAATGTTATTATGGGTTCTTAGGCCATGACAGATGTGTGAAGACCTGGTGACAGCTTTGTGGTGCTTATTTTGGTCATTGTTATATGATATTCAAAGTCATGTTGCCAGTTTTGCTTACCACAGACATTCTCCACTGATTTCATTGATACTCAAATAACCTTAAATGAAATATTACATCAGTAAAATATTGTCTTCTATCCAGATTATAAACTTATTGTTATATAAGGATGGAATAACATGAAATAATTTGAATAATAAATGCTATTTACAAATTAAAATTATATAATCCTTTTGTGTTTTGGAATATGTTTGTTCAGTCTTAGGAGTAAAGACTTGCTCATGACACTGTCTCAGTTCTATAAGTGAATGTCAGAGAACTGTCTCAGTGGGAATAGTTGGTTGTTTCTGAGCCTGATAATTTGAACTCAATTTCTGGGTAGCCCATATTACTCCTATAGATTTTTCTAATATTTCTATACTTGGTCACTTGTATATACAAATTCACACACCAGCACATACATAAATCATTTTTAAACCTAAATAAGGGCCAGTTTTTTCACTGGTCAAAAGACTCTTTGGGTTTCATGTTGAAAACTCATATATGGGATGCAAACAGATAGCAAACAGCAATAAGTTGTCCTCTCACTGGCAGATACGTACTCAAACATTTTTCAATGTATGAAATTAAAGTAAAGGAGAAAACTCACCTATTGAGAACATCAGAAATGATTTGCAATTGTAAATAAATGTAGATATTGAAGACTTATTACTGTTCATTAAAAGAAAAATGGTAGCTTTGTACATCTTATTTTATCCTTTCATTCCTTGATTCAAGAATAGGTCATTAAAAATATCTTAGCTTGGCTCAGAGGTGCATCCCTGTCATCCTAGACCTGGGAGTCCATGGTAAGCTAATCTTTCTGAGACTGTGGTCAGCTTGGTCCACAGAGTGAGTTCTCTTTGGGTTTGTTCATTAGTTTCTATATTTGTTTGTTTGTTTGTTTAGACAGAATTTATTTGGTGTAAGCTTGGATGTCCTACAGTCACTTTATAGACCTGGCTGGACTCAAATTCAGGCCGCTTCCTCCCTGAGTGCTGGAATTTCAGGTGTGTGCCACCATGCCCAGCTCCAAAGATTGAGTTCTAAAACAGGCGTGCTATGTAGACATATCATGTATTTAAATGATCCACCAAAATGTACTCTATATCTCAAATTATAGGTCCCCCCGCTCAGAGATAGTGCCCAAAAAGCTGGGTCTTGGTATTGGTCCTGGTCCTTGACCTCAGATCCTAGCCCTAGACCCAGCTGTGGCCCCAAAAGTCTGCTGTCAAGTGCTGACTCTGTTGGGCTTTCTCTCTGGGACTCAATCTATCCCAGTAGACCCCCTGGGCACCAACTGCACACCTGGCAGCATCGTCTATAGATGGATGCGCATGCCCAATTCACAGGAAACTCTCATCAAAAACAGGCTCCATAGCTCTTGGCTTAGTCAGGAACACAACCCAGGAATGGCTCCAACCACTGTGGGCAAATGGGGAGGCCCCATCTCCAAATATATCACTTAAGATGAGTAAGCAACACCTTTTTAATAATAATATGAAACCAATAACAATAATGCAACAGTGAAAAACAGCAATTTAAAAATATACAAAATTAAGGCAATCTTTTCTCTAATGGGAATAGGCGCTGGGTGTGCTCAGTCGGTGATTGTACCAACTATATGTCTACCTTGGGCAGTGAGTACACAGGATCAGGTGCCCCCAAGTGCACCACATTGGAGAGAAACAGTAGCTCACTCTCCAAGTCCACAAGGGACTGTGTGTCCTCTGATACTAAAGCTGTAGTTTGCACTGGTCCAGGTTCTAGCAAGACTGGGGGTCCCGCATAGTCCAGCAGCCACCTCACAATGGCCAGTTCCGGGACTCCAGAGAAATCCTGGGGGAATTTCTGCAGCCACTGGGACAAGAACGAGAAGATGGCACTGTGGGTGAGAGCAGGGCAGAGGGACACAGGATTGGGAGCCTGGCCTAGCTTCGCTGCTGCGGGGGGCGGGCATTGGTATCCTTTCCTGTCCCTCCCTCTGCTGCTCAAAACCCAGGAGCCTGGTGTGACAGTCCCTAGGGAGAGAACCCCAAAGGTGAGGCTCCTGGCCAAAATTGGCCCTCCACCCTGGCCTCAAACGTCCCTCCCCGCTCACCTCCCCCTCCACCCCAAGCCCACTCACATCGTTGTCTGCTGGTCCCCATCACAGTCTGACCTGAAGGATCTATACCTGTGACAGTCCACGGGGGTGTTACCCCTAAGGCCCTGTGTCCCCAACCCACCCAGACATCTAGAAGGAACTATTATAATCTTCCAGGGTGGGGCACGGGGGTGCTAGGGGCTCCATCCATAACAAACACTGCAAATGGGGTCCAGAATCCTTTACACAAACGGGGAAAGGACGCCCAGGGCATGAGAAAGGGTGGTGTCTGACATTCCCTGGGGAAGGTGAATGGCACCTGCTAGAGCCCCACCTCTGTCCCAATTGCCATGTATGGACATGTCACTTTAAAGGGCTAGGCCCGGCACCTAGGCTGCTGCAACTCCGTCGTCCCGGTTCTGTGTGGGCACAGGCCCTAGGAAACAGCAGGAGGAGGACTGAGGGCTGCCTCCCTGGTGGAGCCGCTCAACTGCCTTTTCAGGATCAGGTCCAGAACCACTCCTGTGGTCGCAAACTTTGGATAAAGGGCCAGAAAGAGTGGTGGGCAAATAGGGGATCATCTGCTCCACGAAGTTCACGCCATCATTGCTGAGCAATGGGGATACCATGCTGGAAGGCTCGCTTCCTTTCTCTCTGAGAAAGGACCAGGGCAGGAGGTAGGCGTGAAGTGTGCAAACCCCGAAGGGCACCAATGACTTCTTTGCCTACACCAAAGCGGGCTTGAAAAGTGTTCCTCAGTGACCCAATAGGAACACTTGCCCAGGCCGCGACCACGGTGGATAGGGGGTGAGAGTGGACCAGAAAGCTCCCCCACCACATAGAGGCCGTGGTTACCTTGGTCTCCCGGTGGGGAACAGGCCAGAAACGTGTCAGTGAGCGCACCATATGTCTCCAGCAGCGGCCCAGGCGACCACCGCTGACTTCCAAGAGACCTGAGACCCTGGAAGTCTGGAAGCAGAAGAACAGATTCATCTCTCCAGCTCCTCTGGACCAGCTGGTCTGTCCAGGCAGCTGTTGCTGCTACTGGCTTCTGGTTACCTGGCAACCAGGGTTCCGAGTTCCACCTGGAACAATGCTGAGGAAGCATGGTCACTTCCTGGAGTCACCTGCCCAAGCCTCCCCAACATGGGCTCTCCCTGGGAGCCACCAGCCCTGCAGGCTCTGCAACAGTTCCAGAGAGAAATGATGGAGAAGTTGCCTCCCATCACCACTAGAGGGCACAGAGGCACATGAGAGGGTGCAAGGATGAAAAGAAAAGCAGCAGCAGAGAGGGATGGCTATCATCCCTCTTTAATCTTTTGTCATTATTATTATTATCATCATCATCATCATCATTATCATTCCTTTCTTCTTCCCTAGTATACTTCAAACAAATTCGCCTTCTTTCATTTCCCCTATTGAACTAAAATGTTCTCATCTCTCAGCCTTTGAATATGTATGCTCTTTATGATTTCTGGGGTGTTAGGTCCCTCTTGCTTTCCTTTAGGTTTCATAGTGTAATTTATAGTGATGTAAACATTTCTATGCATGGTCTCTGGGTTTGTTTATGGTGGATTACCCCACAAGACTGTAAGCTTATAGAGAAAGAGTGGTGTTTACATCAATCATTTTGGTGTGTTTAGGACTTAGCACAGTATTGGGTACCTAATTCACAATTTGTCCTTCTGTGGAAGCACTAATAACCTTTTAAACAGTAAATTCCTTTAACAAAATCTTCATAATCTCATAGTACTACAGAATTCCCACCTAAAGGATGGGGGCATGTAGCATCTTATTTGTTAATGCCAGCCATTGTGCCATCTGTAAAAAACTTTTCCTCAAGTCTTTTTATCTTGTTCTGTTACTGCTGTTACTAGGACAGCCTCCTCTATCCCTGTTGCCTTCTCTGTGTTCTCTTTAATTTATCCCATAATAAGTTACTTCCTCTAAGCTTTAGTGAGCTTTAGCATCTGGGTTTATTATATCTAAAGACTATCTGTTTCTGCCTGTTTTGTACAGAAGGCAGGAATACAACTCAGAGGTAGAACATTTGCTTCACATATAGAAGGTAAGGAAGGAGAAGAAAGGGGAGGAGAAAAAAAGGAAGAGGAGAAGTGAAACATTGCTTTTCTTTATGCAGATGCACTTCCTTAAATACAGGGGTTAACAGTCTTCTTGTCTCTGCATTCCAAATGAAGTAGAAATTCCAGATACAGCAACAGTGGTACTTATTTGGTGTTAGTTTTTAACCTGATCCTTCTCCAGACATTTACTCTGTACCTGCTTTATATGTAGTTGGTTTATGTACATGTTCATTTTCTGGGAAGAATCATTTTTTTTTCATTAGGTTTTATGAGAAGTCATATCCTCAGAAAGTGTCCTGGGCTTTTAGTCCTACCATACTTATCCCTAGGAGACCATATCTGCAATGGTGATTATGTCCTCTCTGTACATAATTTGATATTATGACTTCAGGATGCATCTTGAACCTTTTTTTCAAGAGAATGTTATAAACAAGCCTTAAGCTTAACAAGCATTTGTGCCTCATGAAAAAATTTTCATCATAAAATGTCCTGTCTGAAAAGAACATCTGAGATCATTGTAAAATGCACTCTCTTACTTTCATTTTAGTCATTAACATTATTAGTACTATTTACTGTTCTTCATTATTTTGTTAGAGATCCAAATATGATGACTCAGGTGTAAGAGACTGTGTACACACTGTTAACTAAAAAAATAAAACCACACATTCAAAACAAGTAAAACCTCCAAATATTGATAAGAATTAGGTTTAGATTTAGTGCCCAAAAATAATTCAGTTGAAATGTGGGAAAAACATTGAAACACCATTATTCAGCAAGCATTTAGAGTATATATGTAAATATGATGAAAGGAATGTACACATAAACACAACTTAAAAATTCTTGGCACACGGTATATACTCACTCATATAGACATATAATATAGGATAAACCTACTAAAATCTGTACATCTAAAGAAACTAATCAAGAGGGAGGATCCTGACTAAAATGCTCAATCCCTATCCTGTAAGGCAAAGAGGATGGACATCAAAAGAAGAAGAAAACAGGAAACAAGTTAGGAACCTGCCACAGAGGCTCTCTAAAAGGCTCTGCCCTGCAGACTATCAAAGCAGATGCTGAGACTTATGACCAACTGTTGGGCAGAGTACATGGAATCTTATGAAAGAAGTGGGAAATAGTAAGATCTGGAGAGGACAGAAACTCCACAAGGAGAGCAACAGAATGAGAAAATTTGAATACCAGGGTCTTTCCAGAGACTCATACTCCAACCAAGTATCATGCATGGAGATAACCTAGAACTCCTGCACAGATGTAGCCCATGACAGTTAGTGTCCAAGTGGGTTACATAGTAATGGGAAGAGGGACTGCTTCTAACATAAACTGATTGGCCTGCTCTTTGATCTCAGGCCACAGAGGAAGACAATGCAGCCACTCCTGATGAGACCTAACAGACTAAGATCAGAAGGAAGGAAATGGAGACCTCCCCTATCAGTGGACTTGGGGAGGATCATTCATGAAGAAAGGGAAAAGTAGGTGGGATTAGGAGGGGAGGAAGGAGGGGTTTATGGGGGGATACAAAATGAATAAAGTGTAATTAATAAAAGTTTAAAAAATTAAAAAATATTTAACACAAAAAAAATAAATAAATAATAAAAAAATTCTTGGGCACACATACAAAAAGTGGGACTTCATTAAGATTTTTTTTTCATTTTTTTTTTCTTGACAGGAAAAGTTTGAACATGTTCCTCTCCTGTCATCCTTTTTATTCTCCTCCCCTCCCCTTCCCTTCCCTGCCTTCCTTGCTCAGTGTGAATTTACAAACATTGCACTTGAATGGATGCAGTTCTTCGAAAGCATTGCCAAAAGGACCCCTGCAGCCTCACTTCTAAACTTTGAACCTCAAATGCATTCTAGCTATTTTGTTTTTCTTGCATTGGTGATTAAGTAAAGCAACTCATTTTCTGGGGTGTAGGGGTAAATACCCAGACATGGTGAATTCCTCATCTACCCCTCCCCGTTCCCCATGCTTACGTCCTTTAGCACTTTGGGGAGCACATTGATAGAGGTTCCCCACCCATTCAAACCACAATCAAACATGTGCTTTCTAATATTTTCTAATAAAATTCTTTTAGTTGCCAGTATGAGACCTTGACTAAAAAAGAATTGGCTTCATTCTCAGGTGACAATCTCATGAGTACAGCCAGGCTAATAAGTGACATATCAAGGTGCTCAGGTGGGTATTCTGTGTACAGTGCTAGTACACAGGCTCAGACCCAGGAGCTCAGTGGAGCCAAGCCTTCCCTATTTAAGTTCGGTTCACTTCCTTGTTGAAGCCACCTATGGGTAAAAAAAAAAAAAAAAAAAAAAAAAAAAGAAGTTTGTGGGATTGGGATTGTAGCTCAGTTGATAAGTGGTGAAGCAGAAGAATCAGAAATTCAAGGTCATCTCATAGCTGTTTAGTTTAAGGCCAGGCTGGGCTACAGAGGACCCTAACCAAATAATAATAATAATAATAATAACTACAATACGTTTCAGCTAAGAGCATAATTTGGCGGTCATTGTTCCAAGCCAGAGCTATCCTCAGGTCACTGACCTTCCTCAGAGAGATAGCAAGGAGGCAACAAGGTTGAGCCCAGCAAGATTTTCTGTACACAGACCCCTCTCCAACCGAGCCTTCCTAGCCAAATATGTGGAAATATGTGTTCCCACTGATGACCAGAGGTGCCCCAGCTTGTAGTGTTGGGAACATGGGGAAGGCAAAGTCACAATGGAGCACAGCTGTTTGATCACCAGCCTACTGAGACCATCACAAGCAAACAAAATCACAAAAGTACAACAAAGGAAAAAAATGTACTGGGTATAATGTGCTCAAAGAGTATGGAAGAAGAAAATACCAAAACTCAGAACAGTGGCCTGTCTCTCTATGGGCCCTCTATCCTGTTCCATTAGTGGTGACCCACCCCCAAATCAGGCTCCACCCAACTACACCCGAGTTTGAAATGGTGACCTGCATTCAGCCAGACCAGAGAATGGAGCAGCAACATATCTGTTGATCTCTGTCTACCAGACCACAGGCCAAAGCACCAGCCAAACTCTGCCAGACCAGAGACCACAGCAGCAGGAAATCTTTCCGAGATCAGAGTCCAGAGCAGGGGACACGCTCTGCCAAACCCGAGGCCAGAGTAGTGGATAAGATCTGCCAGACCAGAGACCAGAAAACATTGGCAGAGGTGCCAAGCTTGGGTCTCTACATACTATATCAATCCCTTGCCACCTCCTTGCCACTCTCACTGGAACTTATGAAGCATGGCTTAAGCCTCCCTGAAATGGGAAAGAATCAGGTCTAGGGGGATAGAAGGATTTTGTCCCATGTCCTCAGTCAGTCCCAGAGACAAAAAAAAAAATGCAGTGAGAGTCAAAACAGTTAAACAAGACACAGACTAGATCCCATTGCTTGTGAAGCAGAAAAATACACAGAGCCAGACAGCAGATCCCACCACTCCTGCAGTGGAAAAATGAAAGTAGGATATCAGTGAATCCCTGATGCAGGAGCTACCTGCATTGTCCTTGTCCAAAGATCCAGAGATCACAGAAAACTGGGTACTCTACCACCCTTTACAGATAGGGGCACATTCCTCCTCTCTGAGGTCCAGAGAACACAGAAAAGTGGATGCTCAACTCCCTTTACAGATGTGGCCCTTCAAGGGGGGGGGGTCTGGAATATCTTCCAGGCTCCCTGAGGCCCACAGTTGTCCAGAGCATCAGCTCTAACCTTTCTGACCACATAGATGCATTTTGCCCCATGGCCCGAAAAAAGAAACTAGAGAAACACAGAGACAGACACAGACAGATACAGACAGAGTGCTCACTTACTGGCTGTTGTTCAGTTCCTTGTGCCCGGGGTGCTTGGGAGACTTGAGGATCCAATATGAGACCCCACATGTTATGCGCAGATCTTAGGGTCCCCAAAGATCATCAGGAGCTGGACCACATATGTAAGAGCAAAGAATTTTATTTGGGCTTAAGCTTGGTCTCTCCAACATCACCAACAGAGTGGATCAGAGAGCAGAACCCTGAGCAACTGCATGGCAGGGTTTTGACTGGGGTTTTAGGAAGGACCAGGAAGTTCCAGTTTAACAGTTACAGGATTGGGTGACATTCAGCAATGGCAAGCTTTTTATAAAGTGATTGGCTAGCTAACATAACTAACATTGAGCAAGCTATCTCTAGGCCTCAGGAATGTTAGGTATTTTTCTGTGTCACTGAATGTTCTACTACAAGGTTGGTAGGGTGCTCAGCACATATATCCCACTTTAAGATACTTTTCCATCCTTGTGGTTATCCTCAGACTGTTCCTTGGGTAAGGAATCTTACAACATGCCCCAATTCCTGGTGACCTTATGGTAGAGTCACTAGTCTGGTGACCTTTAAGTGACCTTTTAAGGCCTAGTTCTTGGTGTCCTTTGGGAGGTGTCAGATAGGTTCTCTCAGTTCTAAAAGATCCATTTGAATTTTGTGGGGGTTGTAAATGGTATGTCCTGTGTCAGAGAGCACTCCAATATCAAGCTGTGATATAGAAGAGTAGAACTGATGATGTAAAGGATTTACTATTGCTGAGAAACTAGTGGTCCCGTTAGAATTTAGCTGAAGGAAAGCTGCCTGTAAAATACTTCACAGATAAGTAGTATGCTAACCAGGCCTGTTAGAGATTAGGATCCTGGATTATGTAGAAATGTGGCAGGGTGAGGTTTTTTAATTTGTAATTTTCCAACGTGTATTTATTAATTCATGAATGTGAATGAAAACAGACCAGATTGGTGGGTGTTCAATTTGGGTCAGGTTGCTTGATCCAGTGAATATTGAATTTCAAATTAAGGGACTGTCCTATGCCCATATGTCCAATCCTGATTGACACAGTAATGTCAATTCAAATTTGAGACACAGGCTATTGGCTAAAGCTGTTTCTGTCAGGTTACAGGTCTTAGCAGCTAATATTGTACACAGGGGCAAGGTCAAATAGTATCTTATTAATTGCTTTCCCTCTATAAGAGAATGACCTGTGTTTTTCAAAGTCAGTATACCTATGTGTTTTGTTTTTGTTTTTGTTTTTGTTTTTGTTTTTCAACTAAGAGGTTAACAGCACTGGCTGCTGTTCCAGAAGTCAAAAGTTCAATAAACCACTGATAAACCACATGGTGGTGACTCACAACATCTATAATGAGATCTGGTGTTCTTTTCTGGCATGCAAGTATACATGCATGCAGTACACTGTACACGTAATAAATGAATATTTAAAATAGTCAGTTGTTGGTATTGTTACATTTTGTTTTGTTGATGCTCTAGTCTCTTATTAGTTAATATTCTCTGATAATCCCCAGTCATTAAGAATTTCATTTCTTTTCTCTAGTCTTTGACATTTGTTTTTGTTTAAAGCAATGACTCCTGTAGATAAGCCTTTCACATGTTTTGTAGTTTACATTTTATTTGAACACTGAATGCTACCTCTAATGTCCAGTGCTTAGAACATAGTTCTGCAACTCTTTTCAGGTGTACCCTGACTGGTCAGTGTGAAGTAAAGAAGACCAGTGAATGAGTGTCCATTGACTTTCCTGGTTGGTTTGTTTGTTTGTTTTTGGAGGTGGGTAATTACAACTAAAGAGGGACCTGTGTAAGAACTGAGTTCACTGACCTACTTTGAAGCTTTAGTTACAACACAAGAAGGGAGGGGGAGGAGGGAAGATGGCAATGAGTCAGGTAATCAACTTTAGACAGTAAAAGTGAAAACTGTACATTTGGAGGGATTCATATACAGTGAAATCAAGAATATGGATTAGGAGCTGAGCTTGTTTCTGGAAAGCAAATTTCTATAGTTGAACTACAGATCTGGAGAAACTCATGTGGTAATTCCTAACAGGAATGTCCCCTCTGTCCCTGTTTGAAAATGCACAACCTGAGAGGAAAAAAAAAAGGTTTGAGTAATAATTGATGTGCCCTAATACATACCTGAAGTACCTGAAGAATATTGGACCATAAGGCCATTTTCAACTTTTAAAAATAATTTTTGAGATTATAATGAAATCATTTCATCCTTCTCTCTTCTCTCTACTCTTACATCTCAAATGCTGGGATGAATCGTTAAGGAGGCTACTTAACAATCAAAGCAGACGTGGCTGTCAGGTTCTCCCAGCATCCCTCAGTCCTCACCTGTTATAAAGTATGGGTGTCATACACAGATCTCTAGCCCAGGAGTTGAGTTGCCCTCCTCCCAGCTGTCCTTATTATGTATTCTAAATGTTTTGGTTACTTGGTCTTTTTCATTTGTCGTTTATCCTCCTGGCCCTTTGTTCAGGCTCTCCACTTCTCTTTCTCCTCTCTTCTCACATAGCTCAGGGTCATGTCAACTCTAGACTGTCCCAGATTTCCCTGTGTCTGACTATGTTCTCTCATCTATCTATAATAAACTTTCTACTCCAACATACGTAGGAACAGCCACATCCTTTTTGTTTTATATCTCATTTTCATTGAGCTCCCATTAACTACTCCTTTCTTTCAAATTCATGGACATTTGTTTCTTTATTGTTTCTTTATTTACTCTTTGGCTTTGACTGGAGTTTGGCTGATGGACTTCCCAACTATGAGGTAGAGATGAATTCACTGGACACTGAGTGTGTAACATAAATTACCTGTATCTTGGAAAATGAACAGGTGCCCTGGGAGAGTGGAAGATTGAATTTTAAATCATTTCCAAGATGAGGGTGTTGGAGGATATTTGATCCCAGGGTGATCCCTGAGATTGTGAACTGTAAAAACCCGTGCTTTGTTTGGTGTGGGTGAGCCCTAACACAAATCTTAATTCCAAGAATTTACAATTTATTGTAAACAGGTGATTGTGGTATGGTTCCGTCAGCCCTAGAACATGCCTTTAATTCAAAAGCTCTCTGTGCACAGGATTGAATAGTGTTAATTCTAGGTCAAGAGGCAAAGCAAGAAACCAGCTGACAGATATTAAAGAGTAAGTGGAACTTTCAGCTGAAATATATTTAAGACAGAGGGTAAAAGTGGAAGGAGTTTTAGCTTTGTAGATTTGGGGCTTTTTGAACTTTGAGCTAGAAGCCTTTGGCCTTGGGGTCCTTTAGCCTATCCTCCCTGAGCTGTCATCTGAACTGGTGAGCTTTTGGGGCTTTTTCCTCTTAGAGGTGAGGTGAATAGCAGGGTCAGATGGATGCTTTCTTTGCCTCTCTGCACTAGCAGATTTTAAAATCGAATAATTGGGATTTTCATTCTTTTATAACAACACTAGGTTTCTGTGTGCCCATAGGGTTTAGGACAAAGCTAGAATGCCTCTGCTATCTGCATCATTTGATCTTTGATCCACTGGTAGAGGAGCTACTACTGTCCTGAGACTCAGCTCTATTGTTCAAGATAATGATGTATTCTGGGGAGGGCTAACAATCAGGAGCAACAGTGGGAGGTAGTTTATGGGTTTGTTCTGGGATTTTCCTCTGATGTAGCTCTAAAGAGCTGTGAGTGAGACCAGACCATGTCATGCTGAGTGTGGGGCCATTGTCCCCAGGCCAGGAAGAGCAGGCTGCTGAGCTATCACAGCCTGTTCTGCTTTGAAAGAGATGGACTGTGGTTCAGACTGTGGTTCAGGCTGTGGTTCTGTTGGTCTCCATGTGATGATCTCGGCAGAGACCCTTGGCCTCCAACCCTTCTTGAGTGTCCAGAGAAGTGAGGACTTTGTGGCCTGGGCAGTAGAAAGTTGTGGTGCTTATAATATCACTTTCTAGTGTGTACACACATGCATTGGTTTTGCAGTGGACAGATTGGAAAACTGAAGGTCTCATTTCTAGAAATGATGAATGTTGTATTCCACATACAGCTTTGAGTAACAAATTTTACAAATCGTTTTGAAACTGGAAGAAAATAGGTGGTGGTGCTCATCTTTCAGGAATACTTGATTATGTTTTTTTTTTTTTTTTAACTTTCAACTACCACCAGTCACAATGGCATGCTTTAGAGAAATTCAATTCCAGGGTACAAAATGAATTTCTGAGATGCAGAATTTTGTCAGGTGTGCCTGGTTTTAGGTAAGTGGATAGGGCAGATTCCACATCTTGTGACATAATCCATGCATCAGAAAACATATTAAATTATTCTCCAACATTGCTTTATGTGTGACTTTTGGCAAGGGCTGGGTTGTGCTTGAACTCACCAGGGAACATGAGGGACTGCAAGCCATAGCTTATCTTTATGATCAACTCCATTTTCCACTTCCAGAGCAAAAGAGCTCTCTGGAAAGGAGGTTAGTAGTACATGGAGGGTTAGAAATATAACAGTTTAGGTGTCACTTTGAGTTTGTCTTGTGTGATTTGTGAAATCTGTGTTTATTTGATTTTTATTAAAAAACAATCAAAGTTATCTCTGGTCCAGTGCACATTTTTCATGTTAGAGTTTCCTTAGGTCTTTTCATGTAAACTTGGCTATATTTTAGGCTTATGTTTTTGGCTTTTTCTCTCACCCCTTCATTCTTTCACAAACACTGTACACATTCTTAATTATTGAAGTTTGTGGTAAGTACAGAAGTCACATAATGCCAGAAGATTATGAGATTCATGACAATAGAATCATCCCTCATTTTTCTGTTTTCCTCTGTTTCTTACCAGGTGACTTTTCTGATATGAGATAGAGATTTTGGATTGTTCCTTAGCAATCACATAAAGACAATTTGCACTATGTCTGTAGAAGGCAGAAGAGACAACATGAAGGTGAGTGATACCAGTTGGACAGTTTATTCTTTCCTTTTGACAATTTCTTTTGGTGATCTGTCATTTTCTTCAGAAGTTTCATGTGTCCAGTTGTCTCCATATTCATTAGTTGGAAGATTTTATTCTCCTGAAAAGATTAAATCAAAACCTGCCCCATCCCTAATTCAGGGGAGAGGGTCCTACCTTTTTAGGCATGTTATATCTTTTATAGGGCAAAATGGTTTTTTGGAAATAGAAAAAGTATAATATCTCAATTAAAGTTAAAAGATCTTTGAAAGTTTATAAATATACCTTAAAGTGTATTTATTTCTAGATAATAAAGTGCATTCACTTTGATTTTCAGCCTGTCTTTTACATGTAGCTTTTAAATGAAATCAATGTAAATCATATGTGCCTGCCTCTGCTTCCCAGGTGGTATGTAAAAGGCATGTGCCACCCAAATGCTGGGATTAAGGCTGTGAACCACCAACACCCTGTCATTGTAACTCCTGAATTCAGAAAACAACTAATTAATAGTGAACTGCTTGTCTCTGCTGGGATTAAAGGCACTGTCTGTCACTACACTGCTCAAAAATTTTATATTCACTCCAAATTATTCCATCTCAAACAAGTTTATAACTTTGAATTTACTTAAAACATTTAAACCTCTTAACTGTTTTTCATATGAAACAACAAAAGTATCCTTTTTATTTAAGAAGAAAAAACTAGTCTTTATAAGTTTGTGTGGACTCAATGACCAAGCTGTCTGATGAACAGTTACCTCTGCTTATTCAGGGGATCTCCACTATTCAAATCTAATCATTATCAATTTTGATAGGATCCACCATTCCTTTCCTGTGGAGACATTTAGTTTTACCTGTGAAGACACAGTTCAACAGTTTCTCATTGTCTACTCCTTTTAGTTTTGTTTACTTCTTTTTGTTGTACAGTATTTAGGTGTGCTGTTAAGTTGCTAGTAAGAGATCTTGCAGATTTTTTTTTCTAAATGTACTTAGTGCTATGAACTGTCTTCTGGTCAACATTTCTATTGTGTACTATGAGTTTTGATATGTTATATATTCATTTCATAGAATTATTGCAAGTTTCTTATATCTTTTGATACTTCCACTGTTCAAGTATATCATCAGTTTTGGAGAACAATGTATGAGTTGCTGAGAAGATGGAACAATCTTTTGTGCTTGGGTGGATGTTCTGTAAACATCATTTGGGTATATTTAGTTTTTTGATGTTAGTTAGCTGGAGCATTTCTCTGTTTAGTTTGGTCAGGAGTGTCCATTGGTGAGAGTGATATATTGAAGTCTTCCTCTATTGGTTTATGAGGGCCAGGATGTGATGCAAGCTGCAGAAGTGTTTCTTTTATAACTTGGGTGCTCTTAGGTTGGGGGCATAGATGTTAAGTGTTGAGATGTTATATTGCTGGATGTTTTATTTTAATATGTCATGTCATTTGCCATCTTTTGATTAGTTTTTTTTTGGAAACTGTTTCGTTACATATTAAAATTTCTATACAAGCTTGATACTCTAGTCCATTTATTTAGAATATCTTTTTCCAACCCTTTACCTTGAGATAATGTCTATCTTGATGTGAAGCTTTGTTTGTTGTACTTAGAAGAAGGGTGGATTCTATTTTATCATCAATTTTGTGAGTCTGTGTCTTTTTATTGGTGAATTTGGGTTGATGTTATTAAGAAATATCATTGAACAGTGATTGTTATTTTTGTGGTGGTGGTGGTTTTAGCACCTTGAGTGGGGCTGTATTTATAGATACATATTATTTAAAATTGACCTTTTTATGGAACATCTTATTTTCCCCATTTGGTGATTGAAACTTTCTGGGCATGGTTAGTAATTTGTATTGTATTGTATTGGCTTCTGCAGTTTTTTAGAGTCAGAAGCACTCTGTCTAAGCCCTTCATCTTCTAGCATTTTTACTGAGAATACAGGATTAATTCCAAGAGATCTGCCTTTTTTGTTTTTTGGTTGGTTTTTGTTTGTTTTGGTTTGTCGGATTGGTTGGTTAGTTTGGTTTGTTTGTTTTCAGTTGCAGCTTTTCATATTCTTTCTTCGTTCTGTATATTTAGAGTTTTGATTATTCTCTGGTAAGAGGACTTTCTTTTCTGATCCAGTATCTTTGGTATTTTGTATGCTTCTTGTGCTTTGATAGACATCTTCTTCTTTAGGTTAAGAAATTTTTCTTGTATGATTTTGTTGAAAATGTCTTCTGGACCTTTGATCTCATCCTTCTTCTTCTAATCTGATTATCAGCATGTTGTGTGTTGTCATAATGTCCCAGAGTTCCTGGATGTTTCCTGAAAGTTTGTATGTAGACAAGCTGGTTTTGAACTTCTAGCTCTAACTCCAGTCGACTGTTGGGCTTAAATGTAGGCCAACATGCCTGGCATCAACATCACCATCATTGGCTGCTGAGCATGGAATATATGGTTTTAGGTATTCATTTTGTTTTGTTTTGTATATGTAAGCATAGGCTATTGTGTTGATTTTCATCAACATCATGCATTTGAAATTTGGCAGGGAGTATATTTAATTTCTTAGGATGGCATTTAATGATGACACTAACACTATCTGAGCTTTCTGAGTCATTGAATTGTGGGTTTGTGACACTCTCCTTACCTGTTGTATTTTGTTTTTTTTTAATTTTATTTGTTTGTTTTATTCCCATTTAATTCATTTTTAATTTAAATTTGTTTTTTTTAATTTATTCTCTGACATGAACTCGAGTCTTTTATTACCTCCTCCTGAGTGTTGCAGTCTTGCAATGCCACAGAGGAACATGATGCAGCCCTCCTTGATGAGACCTGCTAAGCTAGAAGGGAAGGAATTCCTCCCCAATTAGGAGACTAGAGAAAGGGCATAGGGGCAGAAGAAGGAGGGTCGGTGGGCCTGGGAGGAGATGAGGGAGGGGGCTATGGCAAGGATACAAAGTGAACACATTGCAATAAATAAATTAATTAAATTAAAAAATAATTTATCCACTAAACATCCCAATTGTAATCTTCTCCCTTGACTCTTCCTTGTCTCACCCTCCATTCTTCTTTTCTCCTTATCTCACTTCCTATATCTCAGATACAGGGAACCCTCCTCTCCTACCATCTGAACCCAGCCTATCAAGTCTCACTACAACTTCCTGCATCCTCTTCCTCTGTGGCATAGCAATGCCCCCTCCACCAAGGGGAAATGATCAAATAGCAGACAACAGAGTCCATGTCAAAGCCAGCACCTTCTCCCCTTACTATGGATCGAACATGGAGACTGAGCTGCCTATCAGCTACATCTGAGCAGGGGTCTGGTTCCTCTTCATGAATGGTCTTTGGTGGGTCCATCAATCTCTGCAAGTCCCCATGGGCCCAGATTAGTTGTCCTTGTTGGTCTTCTTATGGAGGTCCTGCCAGCTCTGGGTCTTTCTACATTCTACTCTCACACTCTTCCCTATGATTCCCTGTACTCTACCCAAAGTTTGGCTGTGAATCTTAGCATCTGTTTCCAACCCCTAATGGGCAGAGTCTTTTGGAGGATATGTATGTTAGGCTCTCATCCTCTTCCCTCTCCTCAGTCACTTCTGGTGTTGATTCTATTTCCACTTTTGCATAAGAATTGAGCATCTTTCATAGGGTCCTCCTTTTTATTTAGCTCCTTTAGGTCTGTAGATTGTAGTATGTTTATCCAATATTATGGCCATTATCCATTTACAAATGAGCATATACCATGCATGTCTTTCTGGTTTTGGAATAACTCACTTAGGATGATCATTTCTAGTTCCATCTACTTGCCTGAAAATTTTATAGTTTCCTTTATTTTTTAAATACCCGAGGTGCATTCCATTGTGTAAATGTACTACAATTTCTGTAAAACAATGGTTTGATTGAGAGACATGTAGTTTGTTTCCCTGTTATGGCTATTATGAATAGAGATGCTATGAACACAGTTGAGCAAATATCTTTGTTGAATGGTGGATCATCTTTTTGATATATGCCCAGGAATGGTAGAGCTGGGTCTTGAAGTAACACTATTTCCAATTGTCTGAGCAAGCATCGGATTGATTTTTATAGTGGTTGTATAAGTTTGCACTCTCACCAGCAATGGAGGAGTGTTCCTCTTTCTCCACATTCTCACTAGCTTGCTGTCACTTCAGGTTTTGACCTTAATCATGATGGGTTTAAGATGGAATGTCATTTTCATTTCCATGATTACTACAGATATTGAGCATTTAATGTCCACCATTTGATATTTCTCTGTGGAGAAATCTCTGTATAGTTCTGTACCCCAGTTTTAAATTGGATTATTTGGATTATTGGAGTTTAATTTCTTCAGCTCTTTATATATATTGTTTATTAGCTCTTTCTGTTGTATGTAGGGTTGGTGAAGATCTTTTGCCAGGCTGTAGGCTGTCATTTTGTTCTGTTGACAGAGTTCTTTGCTTCATAGAAGCTTTTTGTTTCATGAGATCCTATTCCTTAATTCTTGATCTCAGAGCCAGTGTTCTTGGTGTTCTGTTGAGGAATTTATTATCTATGCCAATGAGATCAAGACTCTTTCCCACTTTTTCTTCTAACAGATTTAGTGTATCTGGTTTTATGTTGAGGTCTTTGAACAACTTGGACTGTAGTTTGATGTGGGGTGATAAATATGGATCTATTTTCATTTTTCTACATGTAGACTTCCAGTTTGACCAGCACCATTTGTTGAAGATGCTGTCCTTTTTCCATTGCATGGTTTTGGCTTCTTTGTCAAAAATCAAGTGTCGATAGGTGTGTGGGTTTATTTATGACTCTTCACTTCAATTCCATTCATCCACCATTCTGATTTTATTTCAGTACCGTGCATTTTTTATTACTATTGATTTATAGTAGAGCTTGAGATCAGGGATGGTGATACCTACTGAAGATCTGCTATAGTACAGGAGTGTTTTAGCTATTCTGGCTTTTTTATTTATCCATATGAAGCTGAGAATTGTTTTTTTCAAGTTCGTTAAGGAATTGTGTTGATATTTTGATGGGAATATTATTTAATCTATAGATTGTTTTTGGTATGATAGCAATTTTTACTATGTTGATCCTACTGACCCATGAGCATGAGAGATATTTCTCTCTTCTGGTATCTTTTTCAATTTCTTTCTTGAGAGGCTTAAAGTTGTTTATTTTTTTTTCGTGCAGGTTTTTCACTTGCTTGTTGAGGATAACTCCAAGATACATTATGTTGTTTTGTTTTTTTCCTACCTATTGTGAAGGGTGTTGTTCTCCTAATTCTTTCTCAGTCCATTTGTCTTTTGCATACAGGAGTGCTACTGATTTTTTTTTTAGTTAACTTTATATCCAACCACTTTGATAAAGTGTTATTCAACTGTAGGAGTTTCCTACAGTAGAATATTTGGGGTCACTTTTATATACTGTCATATATGTGAATAGCAATACTTTGACTTCTTCCTTATCAATTTGTATCCCCTGATCACCTTTAGTTGTCTTATTGCCCTAGATAGGACTTTGAGTACTGTACTGAAGAGATTTGGAGAGAGTGTGTGGCCTTGTCTTGTCCCTGAGTTCAGTGGAATTGATTTAACTTTCTTTTCATTTAGTTTGATGTTAGCTATAGGACTGCTGTATATTGTTTTTACTATTTATAGATCTGTGCCTCTGTCCCCAGTCACTCCAAGACTTTAAACAAGAATAACTGTTGGATATTGTCAAATGCTTTTTTGGCTTCTAAGGAAATGATCCTGTGCTATTTTTTTTTCAATTTGTTTATATGATGGATTAAGATTCCATATATTGGACCATCTCTGCATGCCTGGAATGAAGCCTACTCGGTCATGTTGGATGATATTTTTGGTATGTTCTTGGATTTGGTTTGTGGTTAATTTATTGAGTATTTTTGCATCATTGTTCATAAAAGAGATTGGTCTGAAGATTTCTTTCTCTTTTGGGGTCTTTTAGGATTTATCAAGGTAACTGTGGTCTTACAAAAGGAGTTTGGTCATGTTGTGTCCATTTCTATTTTGTGGAATAATTTGAAGAATATCGGTTTTCACTCTTCATTGAAGTTCTTGTAGAATTCTGCTCTGAAATCATCTTGCCCTTGGCTCTTTTTTTGGAAGGATTTTGATAGCTGCTTCTATTTTTTTAGGCAGTATAAGTCTCTTTAATATCTTTACCTGATTTTTATTCAACTTTGGTAAGTGGAATCTAACAAGAGAATTGTATATTTCATTTAGATTTTTCAAATTTTGTGGCATATAGGCTTTTGACATAAGAGCTAATGGTTCTTCAGATTTTCTCAGTGTCTGTTATCTCTCTGTCTTCCTTTCAGACTATGTTGATTTGGATAGTGTCTTTCTGCCATTTACTTAGTTTGGCTAAGAGTTTGTCTGTATATTTGATTTTCTCAAAGAACTAGCTCTTGGTTTCGTTGATTTTTTTAAATTATTTTCTTTGTTTCTAATTTATTGATTTCAGCCCTGATGTTGGTTATTCCTAGTGGTCTACTCCTGTTGGGTGTGTTTGCTTCTTTTTTTTCTAGGGCTTTCAGGTGTGCCATTAAGTTGCTTGTATGGGATGTCTCCAATAGCTTATGAAGGCCTTTAGTGATATTAAAAGTCCTCTTAGGACTGCTTTCATTGCATCCCACGAGATTAGGTATGATGTGCATTCATTTTCATTGAACTGTAGGAAGTTCTTTCTTTATTTCTTTCCTCACCTAGATTTCATTGAGTAGGGAGTTGTTCAGTTCCCACGTGTGTGTAGGCTTTTTATTATTTCTGTTATTGTTGAGGTTCATCTTTAGTCCATCATGGTCTGATAAGGTACAAGATATCATTTCAGTCTTGTTGTATCTTTTGAGGCCTGGTTTGTGACCTACTGTATGGTCAGTTTTGGAGAAGGGTCCATGAGGTGCTAAAAGAAGATAGATTCTTTTCTTTTTGGGTTTAAAAATTCTCTAGATATCTGTTAGGTCCATTTGATTCATGACATCCATTAGTGTCATTATCTCTCAGTTTAAGTTCTTTTCCATTGCTCTGTCCCTTGATAATAGTGACATGTTGACTTCTCCCACTATTAATGTACGGTGATTGATATATTCTTTAAGTTTTATTAATGTTTCTTTTACAAATGTGGGTGTCCTTGTATTTGGGGCATTGTTGCTCAGAATACAGATGCCATCTTGGTGGAATTTTCCTTTGATGAGTATGAAGTAGTCTTCCTCATTATTTATTTATTTATTTATTTATATTTAGGAGCAATAACTGACATCAGGCAATATTTTCATAGTTTGAAACTATGTGTAACAGCATAGTTTTTAAAAAAATCTTTCAACATTTTATTGTGTTCTTTTTACATTTTTATTAATAACAGTTTATTCACTTTGTATCCCCCCTGTACCTCCCTTCTTCCTCCCCTTCCAATCCCACCCTCCATCTTTCCCACCCCTGTTCCTTTCCCAGTCCACTGATAAGGGAGGTCCTCCTCCCCTTCACTCTGATCCTAGTCTATCAGGTCTCATTAGGAGTGGCTGCATTGTCTTCTTCTGTGGCCTGGCAAGGCTGATTCCCCCTCAATGGGAGGTGATCAAAATCAAAAAGCAGGCCAATGAGTTCCTGTCAGAGACAGTGCCTGTCCCCATTACTATGAAGCACACGTGAATACTGAACTGCCATAGGCTACCTTTTGTGCAGGGGTTTCAGGCCATCTCCATGAGTGGTCCTTGGCTGGCATATTAGTTTCACAAAAGACCTCTGTGCCCAGAATTTTTGGAACAGTTACTGTCCTTGTGGAGCTCCTGTCCTCTCCAGGTTTACTATCTCCCAGTTCTTCCATAAGATTCCCTGCACTCTGCCCAAAGTTTGGCAATGAGTCTCAGCATCTGCCTTGACACCCTTCTGGGTTAGAGCCTTTCAAAGGCCCTCTGTGGTAGGCTCCTGTTCTGTTCCTTTGTTCTCCATCATCTGATGTCCATCCTCTTTGCCTTTTTGCATGGGGTTTGAGCATCTTAACCAGCATACTTCCTGATTAACTTCCTTAGGTGTACAGATTTTAGTATTTTTATCCTATATATTATATTCTATATCCACTTATAAGTGAGTATATACCCTGTGAGTCTTTCTGCTTCTGGGATACCACACTCAGCATGATCTTTTCCACTTCCCACCATTTACCTGCAAGTTTCATGTTTTCCTTGTTTTTCATTGCTGAGTTATATTCCATAGTATAGATATACCACAATTTCTGTATCCATTTCTCAACTGAGGGCCATCTCTGCTGTTTCCAGCTTCTGGCTATTACAAATAAAGCTATTACAAACATAGCTGAGTAGATGTCCTTGTTGTATACTTGAGCGCCTTTTGGATATATGCTTAGGAGTGGTATAGCTGGATCTTGAGGAGGCGCTATTCCTAATTGTCTGAGAAAGTGTCAGGTTGATTTGTAAAGTGGTTGTATAAGTTTACATTCCCACCAGCAATGAAGGAGGGTTCCCCTTTCTCCAAATCCTATCCAGCATGAGTTGTCACTTAAGTTATTCTTCTTAGTCATTTTGATGGGTGTAAGGTGAAATCTCAGGGTGGTTTTGATTTGCATTTCCCTGATGACTAAGAATGTTGAACATTTCTTTAACTGTTTCTCTGCCATTCTATATTCCTCTATTGAGAATTCTCTGTTTTGCTTTGTACCCCATTTTTTAATTTGGGTTACTTGATTTGTTGCTGTTTAACTTCTTGAATTCTTTATAAATACTGGATATTAACCCTCTGTCAGATATAGGGTTAGTGAAGATCCTTTCCCAATCTGTAGGCAGGAGTTTTGTTTTGAAAACAGTTTCCTTTGACTTATAGAAGATTTTCAGTTTCATGAGGTCCCATTTATTGATTGTTGCTCTTAGAGTCTGCACTGTTGGTGTTCTGTTCAGGAAGTTGTAGCCTGTGCAAATGAGTTCAAGGCTCTTCCTCACTTTTTCTTCTAACAGGGTTAGTATGTCTGGTTTTATACTGAGGTCTTTGATCCACCTGAACTTGAGTTTTGTGCAGAGTGGTAATTATGGATCTATTTTCATTTTCCTACATGTAGACATCCAGTTAGACCAGCACCTTTTGTTGAAGATGCTATCTTTTTTCCGTTGTATGGTTTTGGCATCTTTGTAAAAATCAGGAGTCCATAGTGTGTGGGTGTATTTCTGGGACTTCTATCCAATTCCTTTGATCCACTAGTTAGTGTCTATGCAAGTACCATGCAGTTTTTATTACTTTTGCTCTAGAGTACAGCTTGAGATCAGGGATGGAGATACCTCCAGAAGATCTTTTATTATGGAAGATTGTTTTAGCAATTCTGGGTTTCTTGTTATTCCATATGAAGTTGGGAATTTTTCTTTCAAGGTCTGTAAAGATTTGTGTTGGTAATTTGATGGGAATTACATTAAATCTGTAGATTGAATTTGGTAAGAGGACCATTTTTACTATGTTTATCCTGCCAAGCCATGAGCATGAGAGATCTTTCCATCTTCTGATATCTTCTTCTATTTCTTTCTTTAGAGACTTGAAATTTTTTCATACAAGTCTTTGACTTGCTTGGTTAGGGTCACACCAAGGTACTTTATGTCCTTTTTGAGTATTGTGAAGGTTTTTGTTACCTAATTTCTTTCTCAGCACTTTGGACATTTGTATACAAAAGGGCTACTGATTTTTTGAGTTGATTTTGTATCCAGCCACATTGCTGAAAGTATTTGTCAGCTTTAGAGGTTCCCTGGTAGAATTTTGGGGGTCACTGAGGTATACTATCATATCATCTACAAATAGTGATACTTTGACTTCTTTTCCCATTTGTATCCCCTTAATCTTCTTTAATTGTCTTATTACTCTAGCAAGGACTTCGAGAACTATGTTGAAGAGATATGGAGAGAGGGGGCAGCCTTGCCTTGTCCCTGAATTCAGTGGGATTGTTTTAAGTTTCTCTCCATTCAGTTTGATGTTGGCTATATGTTTTCTGTATATTGCCTTTACTATGTTTAGGTATATGCCCTGTATCCCTGATCTCTCCAATACTTTAAAAATGAATGTATGCTGGATTTTTTCAAATGCTTTTTCAGCATCTAAGGAGATTATCACGTGTTTATTTTTCTTTCAGTTTGTTAATATGGTGGATCATATTGATAGATTTTTGCATATTGAACCACCCCTGAATACCTGGCCTGAAGCCTGCTTTGTTGTACTGGATGATATCTTTGATGTATTTTTGTATTGGGTTTGCAAAGAATTTTGTTGAGTATTTTTGCATCAATGCTCATAAGAGTGATTGGCCTGAAATTGTCTTTATGCTGGGGTATCCAGGGCTGCTTGCTCCTGAATAACTGGGTTCTGGAGATGCCATATTGTTTGTCTTTTGTTGGTTGAGCTTTTACACTGGCCTCTACCCATTGGTATATCTTAGATGTTGGGTGTTAGTTTCTGGTACTTCCTGGAATCCTGTGGTGGGTCGAATCCCCTTGGCAGAAAGACTTTTCCCAAAGGAGCTCTCCTCCGTTTTTTAGGTATGGTCAATGAATGGCAGGTGTTTTTCAAGAATTGCCACAGCTCATCTCAGGCATACAGACCTGAGTAGTAATTGTTGCCTTTGTTAGTAAAGGGGGCTATCCTCTCACCCAGAGAAGTTCTGGAGACAGCTGCCCTGCTGCTGGGTTTCTTGCTGTAAATTTAGTGAGCTGCTGCTGTAACCTGGGTGCCTTCTGGTTTGGTCAGTTTAGTTAGGGAAAACTGGTTGTCCTTTGGAGCAGTATCTGGGGGTTGATCTCAGGGAACCCAGGCTTCTGTAGGTTTGAGTTTGGAGCTCTATACCACAGTAGCCAAGTGGTAATCAGTGGCAGGTGAGCACCACTTTCATGTATACAGCAGGAGGCTAGAGTATGGATCCCGTGGATAACCAGAAAGTTTTCTGGAGCTAGGTGTCCTGAGGTAAGGCCAGATATTTTCCCCACCTTAGGGTTTTCTCCCAATAGGAAGACTCAGTCTGTGGTGTTTGACGTGGTGTGTAGAATGCGTAGGCACTTGCCAATGATGGCTCCAAGCTGGTGACTGGGAAAGAAGCTGAGAACTTTTCCAAAAATGTTCCTGTGTATGGTGGATGTAGTGTGTGTGTGGAGAGTTGGCTGAGTTCTCTAAGCTGGGACCTGCTCTTTCCCTGCCTGTGGGGTTTTCTCCAGACAGGGAAACCCAGCCTCTAGTGTCGAGGGGCACACAATTCTGTGATGGAGAGTAGGGCATATAAGCCTAGCAGCTGGAGGCACACTCAGGCCTGGCGCCTGTGCACCCACTGGTCTGCAGAACCTTTCCAGGGATAAAATGGGTGACCTGAGGTCAGTCCTGCTTTCTTCCCTGTTTTTTTTTTCCTAGACTGGGGCTCCCAGTCTATGGTGCCCTGGAGAACATAATTTAGTCTGGAAAGTTTATCAGGACAGAAAGGTGTATCCTGGGACCCAGGATATCTTCCGGGTTCTTGCTGAGTGACCTGAGAGTGGACCTGACTGACTCCCACACCGTGGAGTTTCCTCTCACCTGGGAAACAGGATCTCTGTTGTTTTAGGGCCCAGAGTTCAGTCTTTTAGTTGCTGTACCAACATTGCTGTCCTACTCCTCAGACCCAATGTCCTTCTGGCACCACCATCTTGGATTCCCCCCTTCCTCATCCCTTTCAATTAATTTTGGTTGAAAGTCTATTTTATTAGATATTAGAATAGCTACTCCTGCTTGCTTCTTGGGTCCATTTGCTTGAAAACCTTATTCCTGCTGCAACATCCCAGGAACTTTCCCAGAGATTAGCTGGGTGCTCTGAGGTTGGACCCGATTGTTTACCTCATCATTGGTTTTCTTCTTATATTTGAAACACAGTCAGTTGGGACCCACAGATCCAACTATTGGATGCCATGCAGTCTCTGCTACCCAGCTTATCAGACACAGTATGCAATCAGCCCAACCATCTGGGATCTATTTTTTTTTACAGTTTTTTTTTCTTCATTTTTTTTATCAGTTACATTTTATTAACTCTGTATCTCAGCCGTGTCCTGATCCCTCATTCCCTCCCAGTCCCTCCCTCCCTCCTTCATCTCCACCGTGCCCCTTTCCAAGTCCACTGATAGGGGGGACCTCCTCCCCATTCATCTGATCCTGTTTTATCAGGTATCTTCAGGACTGGCTGCAAAGCTCTCCTCTGTGGCCTAACAGGACTGCTCCTCCCTTCGGGGGTGGGGAGACCAAAGAGAAAAAAGATAATCAATTGAGCGGACATGGGGTAAGATGATCAATCCTCATTTAGAAAGACAGATGGGATGTGCATTGAACGTATGACAGGAGTCTACTGAGCACATCTGAAAGACTCTAACTAGCAGTGTTTTCAAAGCAAAGACTCATGACCAAACCTTTGGCAGAGTACAGGGAATCATAAGAAAGAAGGGGAGTTAGTCTGATGGGGAAAGGATAGGAGCTCCACAAGGACCAAATATATCTGGGATCTATTTTTAATTTTTACTGAATATGAGTATTTTGATTGTATGCATGAATATGCACCTCTTGCGTGCCTAATCCTCACAGTAGTCTGAAGATGTCTTCAGAACTCATGAACTTATAGCAATTGATAGTAGTGGGTCCCAGGTAATCACTGACAATTGAGCCCAATTATTTGAAAGAGCAGCAAGAACTCCTCACTGCTGAGCCATCTGTCCTGTTTTATGTTGCTTATTTATGATCAGCATTTACATTTACATGTTAATATTTTCATCTTTCTATTTTTAGGTGTTTAAACATGCATTCCCTTTTAGTAAGATATCATTGAAGTTACAGTTTAAGCTGGGGCAGTGCAATTTCTGGAGAATAAATATACAACAGGAGTGAATATATAATTCCTTGTAGGAGCTTCAGTAAAGACCTCTGAGTTCTTTCAATATTTTGTGTTTGTTTGATTGACTTTTAGAGGAGGCTCTGTCTTACTATATAGGTCTGGCTGTCCTAGAACTCTTTGAATAGATAATGCTGACATCCAGTTCAATAAGATACAGCTGTGTCTGCCTCCTGAGTGATGGAATTGAAGGCATGACAGAATACACCCAGCTTGTCCACCATTTTTTGTAGTTAATAACTGTTAATAAATTTCTCTGATCTGTACTTAGTATTGATCATCTGTTAATTTCTCTCTCTCTGTGTCTCTGTCTCTATGTCTGTGTCTCTCTATTTCAAACCCTTCTCTCTGTTTGTCTTTGTCCACATTAATTGCCATGTCTATTCCAAAGTTATATCCTCTTCAAAAAGTTCATATATGATACAGTTAAAACTTGTTATTCCGTTTTCTTCTAAAATGACTTAGTGATAACATTAATACTTCTTTTTTAATAGAAAGTTTTAATCTTTATTTTTAATCTATAGACTACATTATTTAGTAAGGAGGATATACAAAACAATGATCAAAGAATAATCGTGTGTTCTATTCCTTTTCTTTTGTCTGGTCACTCAGAAATATGGTGCTATTGGCTATGATTGTTGTTGCTTGCCACTCACATTATTTTTATCCATGTATTCACTGTAGTCCACTTTCCCTTCCACAAATATATGAGTCCCCCTCTTCACATACTGATATGCCACATCCCTGAGCCCTGGTCAAAACATAATATTCAGTACCATGTTATCTTTTGACTGATGTTACCCATCTGTTCAGTGTCCCCTGATCAACACATCTCATTTGTTGCTATATAAAATATCATGACTGTGTTTTGTCCTTCCACCTTTCTCATGACAGGGTCCTGACCTACTCACCCAAGTAACTGAAAATGATTCATAGATTGCTCAAGTACCCAACTAATGGCTACTTTATATTCATGTCTTACAAACTGATGAAACACAGGTTTTTGAAGCACGCCTTTGTTTTTTGTTTGTTTGTTTGTTTTTGTTTTTTTTTCAATCTAACCTTTAGGCTTTTTCATCTCCCCTACTTCACATCACGCACAGCACCCAACTGTATAACATTCGCACTTCTGTGTCAGAAAATAAATGGAAGAAGCAGTAGAATTATATGATTATATTGACAATGACGTATAAATTATATTGTTGCCACTGTTTCTGTTGTACAAATGTATGGCATATTTTAGAATTCAGTGACCTTCAATGATGTGCATGTGAAATTCAGCCAAGAAGAGTGGGCCTTGCTGGAACCTTCCCAGAAGCAACTCTACAAAGATGTGATGCTAGAGACCTGTGAAAACCTCACTGCTATAGGTAAGACTGCAATTTTTCTTTCACTTTTAATATAAAGAGACAACTCTTACTTTGTTATTGATCCTCTTCTGTAATTCCAATTGAGAATGAGGAGGAATGTGGTAAATAAATCAGGCATGATTCTAAGGGTGACAGAAGATAATGATTTAAGTTTTGCCTTAATAATAACATGTTATTTCCAATAATATATATTTTCTCGTACTGTATTTTAGGCTACAATTGGGATGACCATAATATTGAAGAACATTTTCAAAGTTCTACAAGTAATAAAAGGTAACATTATGTGCACACTGATACAGATATGAATCTTAAATTTTAATGTGTCCTGGAAGTTTGGGGTTTTTTGTTTGTTTGTTTATTGGCTGCTTTTTATTTTCTGTTTTTGAAATAGATTTTTTCTGGGTATCTGTGACTTTCTTAGACTTGCTTGTTAGACCAGCCTGACCTCAAAATCACACAGATCTGCCTGCTTCTGCCTCCACAAGTGCTGGGATTGAAGGCATGTACCAGCACACATGGCTGTGTCCTGGAAGTTTTAAAGAAAAGCAACAGTGTAAAAACAGCACTGCTTTACGTGTACTGATGATCATTAAAATCTCATAATTCCATGTACTTCAATGTCAGGTATCTGATTTGTGTTTACAAGGCACTCCCCTAAGATAGAAGAAAATAAAATAATATTATAACAAAAATACCATTTGAATCATATGGACATTACAGCTACTGACTTGAACTGCCAATCTGTTTAGTCTCATTCTATCTACTCAGATATTGTAAGAGGTATGCACACTGAATTGGTGATCAGTATGTGTCCAAAACCTTCTAATAAGCAAAAATTTCATAGTAGAACCAGTATTACTCATTTTCGTGCAGTAACTTTGTAAAGTTTAGTGAAAGAAGCAGCTTATGAGAATCAAGAATATTGTTGTGGAGAAACCGTAATCCCTATATGACATATCTATGATGAACAAAAAACAAACTGTGTTAATTCAATGTGGGAATCTTTATTATTTTTGTAAATTAAACTGGTATATCATATGTCAAAATGATTCTAAGATACATGAGCATAGGGATATTGAAAGAAGCAGTGTCCCTGTCTTTCTCCAAGAACAATTGATTTGGTAGTAGTCCCCACTGTGAGTAAATTTTCTGAATGTGATAAATGGTTACTGTTAATTGGCTTTGCAACTTCACTGAGAATTTATCAGCAAACTCATATTGCTGAAAATACCTATGAATACTAGGAATTTGGAACTTCTGCTTTTCCTGGCTCACTTTGTAAATGAAGTATCATTCATACAGTACAAAATTTTGTGAATGGGATTGCTGTGGTAAAACTCTGAATTCTTAAATACTCTTCATATATAGGAGAAAACCTCTTATAGAAAAATGATGCTATAAAAGTGTTCCACATAACAAATTCTCTTACCATCACAGGGATCTTCAAAAATACCCATAATGAAGGGGAATACCGTGAATGTAAATAATGTGATAAAACTTTTAAATTTGATTCTTCTTTACCATTAGACCAAATTATGAAATTAATTCATATAGATAAATATATTTATTAGTGTAATGAAATGACGGTGGTAAATCTTTCACATGTGCCAATTTTCTTTGCAGGCATGAAAGCAGTCATACTGGAGAGAAACCCTTTAAATGCACTCTATGTGGGAAAACCTTCCCCTATATCACTGTTCTTATATGGCATAAAAGAACACACACTGGAGAGAAGCCTTACAAATGTAATCAATGTGGTAAAGCCTTTGCAAAAAGCAGTCAGCTCATACGGCATAAAAGAACACATACTGGAGAGAAACCTTATGAATGTAATCAGTGTGGCAAAGCCTTTGCAGAAAACAGTACTCTCTTAAGCCATACAAGAACACACACTGGAGAGAAACCTTATGAATGTAATGAGTGTGGCAAAGCCTTTGCAGAAAACAGTACTCTCTTAAGCCATAAAAGAACACACACTGGAGAGAAACCTTATGAATGTAACCAGTGTGGTAAAGCCTTTGCACAAAACCGTACTCTCTTAAGCCATAAAAGAACACACACTGGAGAGAAACCTTATGAATGTAACCAGTGTGGTAAAGCCTTTGCACAAAACAGTCATCTCATAAGCCATAAAAGAACACACACTGGAGAGAAACCTTATGAATGTAATGAGTGTGGTAAAGCCTTTGCAAAAAACAGTCTTCTCATGAGCCATAAAAGAACACACACTGGAGAGAAACCTTATGAATGTAATGAGTGTGGCAAAGCCTTTGCAGAAAACAGTACTCTCTTAAGCCATAAAAGAACACACACTGGAGAGAAACCTTATGAATGTAACCAGTGTGGTAAAGCCTTTGCACAAAACAGTCATCTCATGAGCCATAAAAGAACACACACTGGAGAGAAACCTTATGAATGTAATGAGTGTGGTAAAGCCTTTGCAAAAAACAGTACTCTCTTAAGCCATAAAAGAACACACACTGGAGAGAAACCTTATGAATGTAACCAGTGTGGTAAAGCCTTTGCACAAAACAGTCATCTCATAAGCCATAAAAGAACACACACTGGAGAGAAACCTTATGAATGTAATGAGTGTGGTAAAGCCTTTGCAAAAAACAGTCATCTCATGAGCCATAAAAGAACACACACTGGAGAGAAACCTTATGAATGTAATGAGTGTGGCAAGGCCTTTGCACAAAACAGTACTCTCTTAAGCCATAAAAGAACACACACCAAAGAGAAACCTTATGAATGTAACCAGTATGGTAAAGCCTTTGCACAAAACAGTACTCTCTTAAGCCATAAAAGAACACACACCAAAGAGAAACCTTATAAATGTAACCAGTGTGGTAAAGCCTTTGCAGAAAACAGTCATCTCATAAGACATAAAAGAACCCATACTGGAAAGAAACCTTATGAATATACCCAACCTGATAAAGCCTTTGCACAGCAGAGTAGTCTCCAAAAACAGGAAAAGACACACAGTGGAGAGAAGCCTTGTTAGGGTAATTAGTGTGATAAAGCCTTTGCATGTAACAATCATCTCCTAAGACAACAGCACATTCTGGAGGAAAACCATATGAATTTAACTATGTGGCAAAGCCTTTGCACATAACATCTCCTAATACATAAAAGAACACATACTGGAAGGATGTCTGACAGTAACCAATGTGAAAAAACTTTTGGACTTCAGAATCATCTTCACACTCATGAAAGAAATCCTAATGGACAGAAAGCCTGTGAGTGCTTTAAACATGGTGAAACCATTCCACATTTGTATAATCTTCATCATCATGAAAGGATTCATAATAGAGGAAAAACTTATGAATGTGTTAAAATGGTGAGGCCTTGCATAAATCTAGAATCATCATCATCATAAAAGTATCCTTACTGGAGAGGAATTCTGTGAGTATAAGCGATGTGGAAAGGCCTTTGTGTACTTTGGTCCACTGAGATGCAACAGAACTGTAAAACTAGCTCAATGGAAATGACCTCTCTTTTCTGAAGGGAACATGCAACAGTATTATATATTAAGGGGCAATAGGAACGGAGAGTAGTCATGGGGCAGAGAAGGGAGGGGGATTACTATTGGAATTTAAAGTAAATAAACTTATTTTTAAAAAGAATACAATGAATGGTGAATATCAATTACATGCAACAGTATTATATAATAAGGTATTTACGGAAGACTTATTGATAATCCTGATTCTCAACATTTACTGTTTTCAATTGCCTCAGTTTACATAAGAAACTTTTAGTCCAGTGGATGAATATGTAGGGAATGGTGAATTAACACCAGCCAGGAAGTTCTCTGAGAGTATCACAACAGTGGTAGCCTGTAGAAGTTTCTTTGTGTACACATACCTTTTGTTCCAGGGGTTCTATTGAAAAACATCACAACCCAGACTGAAGTTTGAGATGTGAGGGAGGAGGCTTTCTCTTCTATGTATGACCCTGATGCTGGCCTAGTTGTATAACCATGGCAAGGATGAGTTTTCTCTGCCTGACATCATCTGGAGAGTGTCTTTACACATAGATGCCATCAATCAAGTTTGATACATGGCCTTTGACACAGATCCCTGATAACTCTCCCCTCCCTTCAAATATAGGATAATTAGGTTCCATGTTCTTGTTCACATGATAGGAATGTGCTTTTTAATGCAAATCAAGCATCCTTGAAGTGCCCAGTTTTAAACAATTATCTACACCTATCCTTAGAGCATCCCAGTCACTCCCCAAGGGGTACATACCCTCTGTTTTCTGGAATTAAAGTTGAACTTACTTTCTGAGGTGGTTCCCAGAGTGTTCTGATCACTGTTATGCTTGTGGGTCTTCCAAGCTTTATACCTCATCTTCTGGCCCTCCTTCCTTTCTGGGCTGGTGAGAAACAGTCTCCAGGCAGTAAGAAAACCACGTTCTCGGAAATGCTTGTGATAAAATGTTTTACATTTCATAGCATTTCAAATTTCATGTGTTTCTGGATATGAGATGGTAAATAAATCTTTGGGATGGGACTCTTTGAAAGGAATTATACCTAGTGTTGATTTCACTAAAAGCTTGCAGGTATGAAATCTTCTGAGTTGAGCACAGTGGCCTATGGAGGAGAAATAAGAGCAGAAATTTTATTTTCCTGTTTTTAATAGCTGAGTAGTGTTCTGATAATGTATGGGTAGATGGCAGAGGAGGGGAACTTCTCTTTTCAGTGGACTAAGGAAAAAGGATTGGGGGAAAGAGGGAAGGAGGGTGGGACCAGTAGGAGTTGAGGGAGTAGCATTTAATAGGGATATATAATGAATAAATTGTGAAAAAATAACAATGATTAATAAAATAAAAATGAAGTAGAAAAACAAAACTTATAAGCAAAACTTCGAGTCCAGTCTGGGTACCCCCCCTCCATCAAAGAAAAGAAAGAAGATATAAAGAAAGAAAAAAAATTAGAAAGATATAAAGAAAGAAAAAATATTTTCTTGTATCTGTTGAGACTTTCTTCCTTGTGAGCTCATTTTTTAATCATTGCCTAATGGAGAACATGCTGCTCTCTCTGAAGTTTATATTTCCATAAACATAGGTTTCATACCTGGAACAAATGGCAGAGGTTCATATTTAACATATCAAAACAGACATAGCTGCTAATTTTCTCCCAGCAATCCCTAAGTCCTTCCATGTTATATGGTTCTCCAGGCTGGCATAGTGCACCCAATACCCTGAATTCTTCCCAGGGCCTGAGCTAAACTCATTTCCCCCTTCCCCATATGTAGGCAAACTATTTTGGCTTCCTGGTCCTGTTGATAGCCATGCAAGAGTAACAGCAAAACATCTGTAGCACTCGTGGAATGTGGCTCCCCCGTTAGCATAGTCATGATGAGTTTGTCTTGGAGAAGCATAACCCCAAGAACTGCTTATACTGAGGACTTTGTGCTGTTGTGGAACATAGCTCTATTTGATGCCATTATGATGCCCATATTCCTCATTTGGTGTCTGTTGTTATGCCCCCATTTTCATTTCTTATGTTGCTGATTTGCGTATTTTCTCTCTGGCTTTTAGTTAGTTTGGCTAAGGGTTTGTCTACCTTGTTGATTTTCTCAAAGAATCAGCTCTTGGTCCCATTGATTGTTTGAATTGTTTTCTTTGTTTCTAATTCATTGATTTCTTAGTTTGAATATTTCCAATCATCTACTCCACTTGGGTGTGTCTGCTTAAGTTGAAGTCACACCATAATTCTTCCAGACATTTAAAAGGAGCTACAATAATCCTTCCTAAACTATCAAGAAAAGAGAAGATAAGAAAAAAGGAAAAGAAACAGAAGGAACCCTTTGAAACTCTTTCTAGAAATCCAGCATTGCTGTCATAAGCAATCTAGTAAAACACAAAAAACAACAACAAAAGAAAACTACAGGCCAAAACTGTTGATAAAAATAGACTTTCAACCAAAGTTAAACAAAAAAGATAAGGAGGGGGTGCTGGAGAGATGTCTCAGAGGTTAAGAACTGACTGACTGCTCTTGGAAACGTCCTGAGTTCAATTCCCAGCAACCATATTTTGGCTCACAACCATCTATAATGAGATCTGGTGTTCTCTTCTGGTGTGCAGGTGTACATGCTGGCAGAATAATGTTCACATAATAAATAAATAAATAAATAAATAGATAGATAAATAAATAAATAAATCTTAAAAAAGAAATTAAAAAAAGATAAGGAGGGACAATTCATTCTCATCAAAGGAAAATTCCACCAGGAGGACATCACAGTCCTGAACATCTATGCCCCAAATATAAGAGCACCTGCTTTTGTAAATAAAAACATGATTAAATCTTAAATCACACATCCCAACACCTTAATAGTGGGAGACTTCAACACTCCACTCTCATCAAGGGACAGATCATCTACACAAAAGCTAAATAGGGAGAAATGACACTTACAGAGCAAATTTACTGAAGCAAATAGACCTAATGTCTACAGAACTTTTCAACCAAACACAATGGAGTATGCCTTATTTTCAGTACCTCATGGAAATTTCTCAAAAATTGACCACATAGTCAGACACAAAGCAAGTCTCAACACATGCAAGAAAATAAAAATAATTTCTTGTATCCTTTCAGACCACCATAGCCTAAAACTGGACCTCAACAACAACAGAAACTACAAAAGCATACATACATATGGTAACTAAACAACTCTCTACTCAGTGACAGCTTTCTCAGGAAAGAAACAAAAAAAGAAATTGGAGACTTCCTAAAATTCAATGAAAATGAAGGCACAACATACCAAAAGTTATGGGAAATGATGAAAGTGCTCCTAAGAGGAAAGTTCATAGCACTAAGTTTCTTCAAAAAGAAGTTCTAGACAAGCAATTTAATGGCAAACCTAAAATCCCTAGTATAAAAAGAAGTAGACACACACAAGAAGAGAAGATGATTGGAAATATTCAAACTCAGAGCTGAAATCAATGAATTAGAAACAAAGAAAACAATTCAAAGAATCAATGTGACCAAAAGCTGGTTCTTTGACAAAATCAACACTATAGACAAACCCTTAGTAAATCTAACTAAAAGGCTAATAGAAACTATCCAAATCAGCAAAATCAGAAATCAAAATGGGGGCATAACAAGAGACACTGAGGAAATCCAAACAATCATTAGGTCATAGTACAAAAGCCTACATGCCACAAAATTTGAAAATCTAAATGAAATGGACAATTTTCTTGATAGATTCCATCTACCAAAATTAAATCAAGATCAGGCAGAAAGATTGAATAGTCCTATATCCCCCAAGGAAATAGAAGCAGTCACCACAAGTCTCTCTTCAAAAAAAAAATGCCCAGGCCACATGGTTTCAGCACAGAATTCTACCAGACCTTCGAAGAAGTGCTAACTCCAATTCAACTTAAATTATTCCACAAAATAGAAACAGAAGGAACATTACCAAATTCATTCTAGATAGCCACAGTCACCTTGAAACCTAAACTACAGAAAGACCCAACCAAAAGAGAGAAATTCAGACCTATTGCTCTTATGAGAATTGGTGGAAAAATATTCAATAAAATATTGGCAAACCTAATTCAAGAATATATAAAAGATATCATCCACCATGACCAAGTAGGCTTCATCTCATGCATGCAGGGGTGGTTCAGTAAATGGAAATCCATCATTTAAACAAACTGAAGGAGGAAAACCACATGATCATCTCCTTAGACATTTGACAAAATCCAACATCCATTCATGTTTAAAGTCTTGGAGAGATCAGATATACAAGGCACATAGCTAAACATAGTGAAGAAAATACACAGCAAGTCTATAGCTAACATCAAACTAAATGGAAAAAAAACTTACATCAATCCCACTGAAATCAGGGACAAGGCAAGGCTGCCCAAGTACTGGAAGTCTTCGCTAGAGCAATAAGACAACTAAAGGAGATCAAGGGGATACAAATTGGAATGGAAGAAATCAAAGTATCACTATTTGCAGAAGATATGATAGTCTACATGAATGACACCAAAAATTCATCCAGAGAACACCTTCAGCTGATAAACACCTTCAGCCTTGCCAGGCCACAGAGGAGGACAATGAAGTCAGTTTGGATGAGATCAGATAAGCTAGGGTCAGATGAAAGGGGAAGAGGACCTCCCTTATCTCTGGACTTGGAGAGGGGCATAGGAGGAGATGAGGAGGAGTAGGTGGAATTGGGAGGGGAGGAAAGAGGGGGCTACAGCTGGGATACAAAGTGAATAAGCTCTAATTAGTATAAAAAATAAAAACTTAATTTAAAAAATTGAACAGCAAAAAGTTTAAAGAAAAAAGTTGCACTTAGCACTTTTGGAACTGAATACAGCTGGCAGCCTTCAACAAAGATAGTGGTAAAACCATGGCTCCACCTTCTTTATCTATGAACCAACATGGTGGCTAGCCATGTGTTGCTGCATACTGTGGCCGCCAATGCAAAACAGCCATTAGGTGTCACTGATGGTGTTACTACAGCCTACAGTATAGCACTGTGGAGCATTTACAGTTCCCCATAACTAAAATTTCTAAAATTGTAATCAAATACGTTTTAGAACCAACTGCATAAAAGAACAGTACTTTAACTATTCTGGCCATACCAAACCTGTCAGCCAGAAAGAAACGGCATTAATCCATTCACTCAGGAGCTGGTGGTAGGTATATAATGGTTAACAATTACCTGAATACAACCCTGTATAACCCTATGGTAACATGGAGCTGCAGTTTTATTCTCCTGTTAAAGAGCATAAGCAGACATTTTGCATCGAATAATCTCCAGCCTTTTAAGTGAAAAACAACATATTTTACAGTTCTTTCTCAAATCATATTCGCAGGAACGCAAAACCAAAGCAAATACAGTTCATATGTCCTCTGGCTTTCTATACATACTCTGATCTTCCATAAAATTCTATATAACTTCCGGTTACTTTGGACAAGCTATTCCTTTCTTTTTTTTCTTTTCTTTTCTCTTCTTTTCCTTTCTTTTCTTTTCTTTTCTTTTCTTTCCCTTTCCTTTCCTTCCCTTTCTTTTCTTTATTGTCACAGTCTCTTGCCTTCTCTCTTGCTTTTCAGACAACATAAAAACCTTCATCAAAATCCTCTCAACATTTCTTTACTAAGCCATGGGTTTTTTTACCATCTTGAGATGATACACTGTAAAAACTGCACTTTTCTTAATTGCTTCAAACAATATGGCTTAGTTTCATTTGGTAAAATGAATAAAATAAATACCAAGGTCTCTTGACCTTCCCAAAGGGTCAAGAAACTGTTCTATGTTCTTTGTTAGATAGCCCAAGGTCATTATTTTAAATGCCTGATAAACTTTAAAATGTGTCATAGTCTTAAACATTTAAACATTCTCCAAAACTTGTTTTTGCTATATGAAAATAAATTACTCTTTTTATGAGTAAAACCACAAAGCATAACCATAGTTTTGAAAGTCAGAATCAAATTTTAAAACCAAATTTTACCAGTGCGAACAATCCAATCTCTAAATTCAATACCAATTTAGAATGAGTCTTGTTTTCTTAGTCTAAAAGGAAACGGGATAAACAAAATTCATTTTGACTAAGAGGTTCTGTAACCACTCTTTTCCTTTGTTCTATCCCATGTGGCAATTTCAAAATGGTGGAGTCACATCACAATGCATGAAAAGCCACATGGTTGCTATTTAAAAACATCTGTGCTTCTGTAGATCTAATAAACACATATGCACACATATATGTTCAAAACAAGAGTATGAATTTAATCTTTAGACATATTCAATAACTGTTAAGCTATAAACAAGACATACAGAGCATATTAACCATTTAAGATCAGTCAAAAATATGAAGTGGCAATATATACATTTAAACTGAGAAAACTTCTCTTACTCCATCCAGCTGTAATTGCCCTATCAGTCTGAGAAAGCTCTCACAGCCCACCCTGCTCTTGGGTGTCCTCTATCTGTCCCGCCCCGAGGCATTCTCCTACCAAAGACCAAAGGCTTCCCAGCTTATAGTGCTAGGAGCATGGGGCAAGCAAAGTCACCATAGTGCATAGCTGTTTGGTCACCTGCCTACTGAGACCATCATAAACAAACAAACAAACCCATAAAAGAAGACAAGAAAATAATGTACCAATACAATGTATACAAAAAGAAAGGGAGAGGAAAGAAAACCCAAAGGGGTAGTGGACCATTTCTCAATGGCTCTCTTCCCTGTTCCATTAGAAGGTGGCCTTCCCCCAAATTGAGCTACATACAATTATAATAGCCTGAAATGGCAGCCCGTTATTATACCAGACCAGTTGATCTGAAATCTCAATTCCCTCAGCCCACTCCTGCCATGGGGCATTGCTGCTGCTGCCCCCACCATGATGAAAATGCACTCAACAATCATAGCTCCTAGCTGGGCAGGAGCAGTCCTGACAATTTCATTCCCAAACCCACCCTTGCATTCTCTCCCTCTGGCTGCCAGAATACCTGATTCTGCCACAGCAGGATGTGGGGAAGGTGAACAGCATGAGGGTGGAGGGGCTGAAAGGAACAAGGAGGGATTACAGCAAGTCTGTCTCATAGCATCATCACAGTCCCATACTCCAATATAAACAAACATTCATAAACACAAGGAACAAAATAGACAGACAAATGCATGCATACTTGCTGCTACACTACTGAAAACAAAACCAGAACCAAGTGTTTGGTTTTTGTTCATGGTTGGAAAGGCAAAAGCAGAAACAGGTTCTTCCTCTGGGAAAGGCACATCTGTGCCAAAGAAGTTTCTAAACACAAGGACTAAAATAGGACAGGTGCAGACTGAGTGGCCGTGTAGCCAGATCATAAGGTAAGCTCAGATCCATGGAACTTTAGATCACTGCTCTGGTTTCCCTGCCAGAAAAGCTCCAGAGCAGTGTGTGATTCTGAATCACCTCCCAACCTCAGGACTCTACCCAAGTGCCCACCAAAAAAAAGAAAAAAGAAAAAAGAAAAGAAAAAGAAAACAAACAAACAAACAACAACAAAAAAAAACCCACAACGAATCCAGGGGTAATCCCCTGACTTTGGCAGCTGTGATTACCCTGAAGTCTTCCTCTGATCACATCCTGCTGCCATCACCAATATGAACACCTGAGGATTTTTTAGAATGAGGACAGAAAGTAATCACACACATGCACACTTAGATACTTACGAGCCGCAATAAGACCATGTAGGTCAGGGTCCTGGAGTCTTGGGGATCCTGATGAGCCCCGCAAATGTTATTCTCAGTTCATGAGACCCCAAAAGTTCACCAGGAATGGACTCCACTGAAAACATATGAGGGTTTATTTAATACAAGCTCGAGTCTGGGTCACAACAACCTCCTTGGTGAAGAGGAGGAGTATGGCAGGGTGGTCTAGGGCAACAAGGTTTTTAAAGGGAAAAGCCATAGGCAGTGAGTTACATGCCTTGGAGTTACATGACTGTGTAAGGGAAATTTACTTTTGAAATGATTGTTTTACTTTACATGCTAAGACACTAAATGGTTCTGGTCTGAAAATCTGGTCTGGTAACCTAGCAACTATATCTCTACTGGGCAAGAAAAGAATGTGGTAGGGCTAGTTCACCCCTGAAGGTGGCTGGACATGTATACACCTGTCTGGTCTTTCTTCAGTCTTATGCTTTAAACTTTAAACCAAAGCCCCTCCCCAAAAAATTAAAAAATAAAACCTAAATTTTGATTCTTTGGTCTCTCACTGTGTAGTAATTCCTTTGTCTCAGAAATGTAAAAACTATGAAGCCCACTGGAATTTGCTTCACCCATGTGATGTAAATATGTAAATATGTATATTGATGTGTTTGCATGAACTAGGTCAGTCTGTTTTTTTGGTATATTTTACATGAGTGTATGTCAATTATCTGGCTATAAGGAGTTCCTTTTTCATCGTCCATGGAATATGTGCAAATATATACAGATTTATATATCTGATCATTTGTCTACATGTATGTATGGGAGAACAGGCCACAACAGCCGGTCAGGGAAGATGTTTTCTTAAAGGGAAGCGTGAACTTGCTACAGTTCCTGCAGAGGACATGCTAGCTGAAATCAGCATCATCGTCATAAGTAAGCTTGTAGGACTTTGTTAGTAAAATTTCTTGTTTCACCCACTTTTTTCAGTGAGTGTGTGTGCCTGTGACCTCTATCTTTTCTATCCATTTCTCTTTAGATCATGGAGGGTTAATGGGACCCTAAAACTCTACCAGACCTCTGAGCCTGCCTCAGAGACAGGAAAGATGATTGCCACTGAGCCCATAGTGGCCTGAAGAGTATCTCGGGGTAAACAAGCCTGGAATTCTTTGTCAGTCTAATTAAGACCACCTGTTGTTAAGCAATAAAAACATTAGGGAAAGAGTGACTTTGTTGTCAGAGTGACCAGAAAGCCTTAAGTGGCTCAATTGGTAAAGCACTAGGCTCCAAGTAAGGAGACTGGGGATTAACACCTAAATAAAACTGCTTTTGACTTCATCAAGATGCCCAAATAAAGTTTAGATATACAGAAAGAGACAAATATCAGTCCCTGACCCTGAATTCACATGCTTCAGTCTTTCCAAGCTGGGTATTCAATTCTGGATATTAACAATTATCAATTATTTTGAGGCTAAAATTTCATCGTGAAATTTCTTTCTTCCCTTTTCTTTCTCCAGGCCTTCCCACACACTGCCCCATGCTCACCTTCAAATTCATGGCTTCTTTCTTCATTGTTACTTCATGTGTTATATATACATGTATTTTGAAATATAAACTGCTTGTTTTTTGAAGTATATGCAAATTTATTGTCTTTAATCAGTGCTTTCAGTTCCAAAATCATGTAAGATAATTACAGACATATATACATAAACTGTGACAGAACCCTTTTCCATTTTAACTCATATTTTTAATTATAAGATGAAAATGTTTTACTGTCTTGACCACACTAAATTACTTACAAATGATGTAAGATTGTGAAGCTTCTCTTGCTGATGAGTGAGGCTTACCTGCCATGGTAGACTCTCACCCTTGTTTGTGTCTTCTTTAGATCCCGTTTCAGTTTTGCTCAACAGCATTTTCTGGAGGGCATGGGCCACTGCCTACACTACATTTCATATGGAATAGCTGGGCTCAGACTTGGTCATTCCATCATTTTCTTCTGATTTAATCTGTATTGAAATGTTTGCTGTGTATGGTTTATGATTTCTACATAGCAAAGCAGGTGAGTAATCAAAGTTGTCAATCCAGAATTTATGGAAGAATCTCCTGGGTACTGCGGGGATATAGGTGCCTCGAGAAAATGCTTTAAGCGAGGGATGGTTCTTTTCTTTTAACATGAGAAGATTCCTCTGAAAAAGTTTATAATATCATTCTTATTTGATACAGACTCTAAATATAATGTGTTGCTTGGCCATCTTCCACACCTTCCTTCTGGTTGAAAATATTTTATTTGGCATAAGGAAAACACATCAATTATTTATATCACTATAGACTACCTGTATATTTGCCTGTGTATTTTGGTTCAAGTTCAGCAAATCAACACCAACTAGTACCCAAGTATCAATTAGCTGAGATTTTTTTCCGAAAACAGACACACACATAGATTGATCTTTCTTCCTTCTTTCTTCCTCCTCCACCTCTTCCTTTTTTTCTTGGCCCATGTATATATGCCTTCATGTCAGCAGAGGAAGCCTTATGCACAGAGCTTACCACTGAGCACAGAGCACCTTACCTACTAAGCCTCCAGCACACCAAGCATTATTTAGTGTCCTGCCTGCTCACACACCGCTGGCCAGCAGAGGGCGCCAGAACACCCTAAACAAGGTCATGATGCCCAACCTGAGCTCAGGCGGGTTGGACCAATCCCCCCAGGATGCAGGCAGCAGTGTGGGAGTGCAGGATTGTGCATCTCTCTTTAGTCACCCCCCGCCGTCTGCGGTTCTGCCCCACGCACGAGGCGTTAGGGGACTCAGGCAGACGGACTGACAGATGTCGGTGGACAGGGGAGGGATTGCTTGCAGTCAAATATCTGAGTCCCCCACCCCGTCTCCCTCATGAATCCTGTCCCTTGTGCTGCCTATAAAGCCCCTGCGGGCTAGTCCCTAAATCACGTGCCGGGGTCCCTCAGCTTTGCTCATGGGTGGCACGGCAAAAAGCCTGGAAGTAGGCTGGGGAAGCCTCTTCACGCTACTGCAGGCCTCAGTGGCATACAGCCAACACAGCCTTTCCCCTGGTCCCTGTGTTGGTAAATCTAAGGTCTTGCCAGACAAGCTTGCAATAGCCTTTAATCCAGGCACATGGGATGCAGACACAGGATGATCCTTGTGATTTCAATGTAAGCCTGGTTGGCAAAGACAGTCCAGGACAGTCAGGCCTACACAGAGAAACCCAGTCTTAAAAATCAAATCAGAAAATAAGAATAAAACAGAACATTTGCGCTGGGTTTGGTGGCACAGGCCTTTATTCCCAGCAGTCTAGCAGGCAGAAGCAGGCTAATCTCAGTGAGTTCAATATCAGCCTGGTCTACAAATTTAGTCCAAGTTAGCCAGGGCTAAAACAGAGAAACTCTGTCTCAAAATACCAAATCATTCATGTATATAAATTCATGCATATAAATTTTAATATATATTTAAATACATCTTTAATATATTTATTAAATATAAAGTTATTGAATGTATTAATATGAGTTAATGTTTGATAAATATATAATGTAGTTAATATATTATATATTTAATATATATCAATACATATTTTGTTTTAATCATATATATAAAATCTGAGCCAGGCATGGTGGCACATGTCTGTAATGCCAGCTCTCTGGGAGGCACAACTATGCTGATCTGCATGAGTTCAATGTCACCCTGGTCTACAAATCAAGTCTAGGACATGCAAGGGAACAGAGTCTAATAAAACAGGGTCCTTCACACCCACATATCTAGAGTTGTCTGAAATAACAGAGTGTGACTTAAACTATGTTATAAGAAAGTCTTGCCAGGCATGGTGGCACACATCCTTAGTCTCAGCACTTGAGAGGCTGAAGAAGGTGGGTCTCTGTGAGTTCAAGGTTAAATTGATTTACAGAGAGAGTCCTGGACAGGCAACAATGCACAGAGACACCATGTCTCAAAAAAAGCACATTAAGTTAAATGAAATGAAATTAAAAGAAAATATCAAATCCTGGCATATTGGCACATGCCTTTAATACCAGTACTCTGGCTGGCAAAGGGGGTGGATCTATGTGAATTTAAGGCCTGCTTGGTCTAGAAAGCATGTCCAGATCAGTCAAAGCCATACAGAAAAAAATTGTGTCTCAAAAAACTGCTTCCTGAGATGTAAACAAAAAAGGTTAATTTCTTTACTCATTTCTGAGGGCTCAGGTTGGAGCTGAGGACAGAGATCTACTTGAGTGGGAAAACGACCTCAGGCATGTTTCTTTCTTTCTTTGTTTCTTTGTGTGTTTTTATTTTTAAATTATTCACATGGCCCAGGGTCATGTCCACTTTGGATTTTCCCAGGTGTCCCTGCTCTGTCTATACTCTTCCTGAAATCTGAAATAACTTACTCCTCCCCCATACCTAGTACCCATCAGGTTCATTTCTTTTATATTTCTTTTTTATTCACTGAACACTTCTAGTCTCTCACTCAAGGGGGAAGAAACTTTTCATTTTCCTGTAGAGACATTGAACCCTCCTAAGCTGACCAGGCTGGAAACCCAGTCCCCAGCAAGCAGCCGGAAAGAAGAAATGTTAATATTTACAAGAAATTGTGAACATCATGATTTATTGTACATAAAAACATTTTCTGGTCCTGGAATTACCATGATTAGATGAATTTTTAATGCTGTGACAGTTCAGGCAGACTGTTGGGTGAACGTTTTGAAAGGCAAATGTTGTTATAAACAAAAATGAAAATTCCAACCATTCTATTTTACCAATAAAGATTCAGGAGCCAGATGCTGCAGAGAAAAGATTCTAGCTCAGAGATGCAGATAAAGCACACAGCTGGCCTTCCTTCTCAGCTTCAGTCCAAATGGAGAAAAAAAAATGTTCACTAGCTCAACTCATGCCCAGGAGAAAAAAGCCAAAAATCTTAAGGCCAAAGGCTTCCTAGAAATCCTGGGGTGCTAAGGAGCTGAAGCTTAAGCTAAAGCTAAAGCAAAAGTCTGAGATAAGCCTTTCCACACTGTCTTAAATACCCCTCAACTCAAAGTCCCTCCTGCTCTTTAATGTCTGTAAGCATGTTTCTGGCTTCAATTCTTGACCTAGGGTTAACTTTAGTAAATCTTGTGTCCAGAAAGTTCTTGGATTAAAGGTGTCTGCTAGAGCTGGTTGAACCATACCATAATCACCTGTTTACAATAAACAAAAATTTCTTGGATTGTAGGTGTGTGATAGGGCTCAATCACACTGATCAATAAACAGTGTTTTACCATTCACAATTTTGGGGTTCATAATGGGATCAAATACCCTGCAACATTTCTCCTTTTGGCTAAATGAAAGACTTCTCCCTCTAACATCAATAAACTATCTACTATCAGGTATAAATGACATTCACAATGTCTAGTCTGTATGTAATTAGCAAACTTGAAAAAAGTATTCTACTCTCTATCTTGATGAATCAAAAGTTCTGTACCAATTTTAGTAGGTTTATCCTCTTTTATATGTCTATATGAGTGAGTATATACAGTGTGCATCTTTCTGCTTCTGAGATAGCTCACTCGGGATGATCCTTTCCAGGTCCCACCATTTACCTGCAAATTTCATGATTTCCTTGTTTTTTTTTTATTGCTGAGTAATATTCCATTGTGTAGATATACCACAATTTGTGCATCCATTCCTCCACTGAGGGGCATCTGGGCTGTTTCCAGCTTCTGGCTATTACAAATAAGGCTGCTACAAACATGGTTGAGTAAATGTCCTTATTGTGTACTTGAGCCCCTTTTGGGTATATGTCTAGGAGTGGTATAGGTGGATCTTGAGGAAGTGCTATTCCTAGTTGTGTGAGAAAGCGCCAGATTGCTTTCTAGAGTGGTTGTACAAGTTAAACTCTGTACACCTAAAGAAACTAATCAAGAGGGAGGACTCTTGCTAAAATGCTCAATTCCTATCCAGAAAGGCAAAGAGGCTGGACATCAGAAGAAGGAGAAAAGAGGGATCAATTCAGGAGCCTGACACAGAGGACCTCTGAAAGGCTCTGCCCTGCAGAATATCAATACAGATCCTGAGACTTATGGGCAACCTTTGGGCAGAATGCAGGGAATCTTATCAAAGAAACAGGAAACAGTAAGATCTGGAGAGGATAGGAACGCCACAAGGAGAGCAACAGAACCAAAAAATCTGAGCACAGGGGTCTTTCCTGAGATTGTTAATCCAACCAAGGACTCTGCCTGGTGATAACCTAAGACCTCTGCACATACGTAGTCCATGGCAGTTCAGTATCCAAGTGGGTTCCATTGTGATAGGAACAGGGACTGTCTCTGACATGAACTGATTGGCCTGCTCTTTAATTACCTCCCTCAGAGGGGGAATTAGCATTTTCAGGCCACAGAAGAGGACAAGGAAGCCACTCCTGATGAGACCTAATTGACTAAGATCAGAAGGAAGGAAAAGAAGTCCTCCCCTATCAGTGGACTTGGGGAAGGGCATGCATGCAGAGGGCTGAGGAAGGGAGGGATTGGGACAGGGGGAGGGAGGGAACCACAGGGGGATACAAAGTGAGTAAAATGTAATTAATAAAAAATAATGATAATTAAATAATTATAAATAAAATAAATAAATAGTAAATAAATAATTAATTCTAAATTTAAAAAAAATAATTATAATTAAAGAAAAATTGTGGTTTTTATTTTTTGAGGTATTTCTGCATTGGGATTTTTACGTAATGAGTTATTTCATAGGTAACATGGTTTTCAAACCACCTTTGATTTTTTTCCCCCCAGAAGTGTTCATAGTGTTCAGAATGGGGCAACTCATAGCAGTCTTGGAAACATTTAAACAGTTTTACTATTTTTATGTGTTTTCGTGTTTTCCCACGTGTATGTCTGTGCATGACATGCATGCCTATTGTCTGCAGGGGCCAGAAATAGGCAATGGATCTTCTGAAATTGTTCTTACACAAAGTAGCGAGATACTATGCCCATGCTGGTAAGAGAATTCAAGACTGTGGAAGTCTTATCAGTGATTTGATTTGATTTTAGTTCTTAATTTTTTTTCACAATTTCTTGTTATATAGCCTGATTGAAACCCCCTTCCTCCAATCCCCCCAGTCCCACCATCCCTCCTTCTTCCTCCTCTCCCCTTTTCCTAGTGCAGGTAAAGGGGGAGTGCTTCACCATTGCCATCTCACATAGCCTGTTAAGTCCCATCAGGAGTGCATAGATCCTCTTCCTCCATGGCGGTATCCCAAGGGGTGAGTAATTAAAGAGCAGGCAATGGAGAATTTCTTTACCAAAAAAAAAAAAAAAAAAAAAAAATATATATATATATATATATATATATCACCCCAAAAAATTTACTTTAGAAATCATGAAAATAACATAATATCTTCCACAAGCCAAAAACAAACAAACAAACAAAAAACCAGACATTTTACTCTTTGGGCCATTATACTGAAAAAAAAAAAAATTTAAAAGCTTGAACATTATCACAGCTTTGAGTTTGTTACTTTCATATTTATACCATTGAGAATTTATTTAGTCTTCCTACATGTGTATTAGTGTTTAATTAATGTTTTCTTGTGTGTCCCTGGTTGTATGCCCTTGCACCAACCACAGGCATGCACTGCTTTCGGGAAATTCTGAGCCTCTGACTGAGTGATCAAAATCCTTTACATGAACTGCCAGAGTTCTTAAATGAGGAGCCATCTCTCAAGACACATTATTTATTTATTAATGAAATTCCCTTTTTATTTTCCATATTATTGTCTGTTCACTCAAATGTGATCAACATGTTTGCTTATAATAATTTTATTAGTGAATCTGTTATTTAAGTGAAAGTATATTATTTTTTTATTAAAAATATTTCATTATGAATTTTTAATTTATTTTTATTATTACAATTTATTCACTTTGTATGTTATCTGTAGCCCCATCCCTCATCTCCCCCAAATCCCACCCTCCTTTCCTCATCTTCTCCTATACCCTTCCTCAAGACAACTGATAGGGAGATCCTCCCCTCCTTCCATCTGACCCTAGCCTATCAGGACTGGCTGCCTTGTCTTGCTCTGTGGCCTGCTAGCACTGCACTCTGCTTCAGGGGGAGGTAATCAAAGAGTTCATATCAGAGATGGCCCCTGCTCCCCTTACTAGGGTGTTGACTTGGAGGCTGAGCTGCCACGGGCTCCATCTTAGTATGGGGTTTAGGTATCTCCACAAATGGTCCTTGGTTGGAGTATCACTCCTTGAAAGAAACCCTGGGCCCAGAATTTTTCATCTGTCGCTCTCTTTGTGGAGCTCCTGTCCCCTCCAGGTCTTCCAGCTCCCCCTTCTTTCATAAGATTCCCTGTGCTCTGCCCAAAGTTTGGCTGCGAGTCTCAGCATCTGCTTGGCTACCCTGTTAGACAGAGGCTCTCGGAGGCCCTCTCTGGTAGGTCCCTGTCCTTTCACTTCTTATCCCGCTCCCCCCCACCCGTGTACATCACATTGGCTTTCTGGGTGAGGACTGAGCGGTTTCCCGAAGGTCCTCCTTCTTGTTCTGCAAATTTTCACATGTTCATTCTGCATGATATGACTCAAAGTTTTTTATAAGTGAGTCTCTACCAGGCCTGTCTTTCTGCTTCTGGGATACCTCGCTCGGGATGACATGGGAAGACTAAATAAAATCTCAGATATAGAAATACGAAAGTAATAAACTCAAGGCTGTTAAAGTGTTCAAGCTTTACTTTTCGGAAGGGCCACTCTCTTTCTCTAGTGGCCCCAAAAAAGTAAAATGTATGTTGTTTTGCTTGTGGAAGATATTATGTCATTTTAAAGATGTGTCTAAGGTAGATTATTGGGCTGTCTTTTCTTTTTTTTTTAAATAAATTCTCAGTTCCATAGAATTTATTATTTATTTATTTATTATTGATTATTTTATTGATTTTTATTACAGAGTTAATAAAATGTAATTAATAAACAACAACAATAATAGTAGAAGTAGTAGTAATAATAAAATAATAAAACACTTCTCAAAAAAATTCTCAGGTGCTTGCTCCTTGATTACTCACCCCCAGTGATGTAGCCTTGCCAGGCCCCAGACAAAGAGGTTCCATGTCCTCCTTATGGACGTTAAGAAGGTAGGGGAAGATGGCAATGGTGGAGAGAGCTCCCCCTTTCAGTGGAACAGGGGAAGAAGATAGGGGGAAAAGGGAGGGAGGGTGCTACTGGAAGGGGAGTTGTGGAATGGGTCTCCATTAGGTAATGATTAAAAAATGAGCTCACAAGGAAGAAAGGTGGCAAAGACAGAGATTCTATTGTTCTTTGCTTTCTTTATATCATCTTTCTTTTCTTTGAGGGAGGGCGGGTACCCAGACTGGACTCAAATTTTTGCTGTCAAGTTTTGTTTGTTCTAATTAATTTGTATTTTATTAATCATTTTTATTTTTTCAGAATTTATTCATTGTATACCCCTTTTTAAAGGCCACTTCCTCAACTCCTACTGGTCCCATACTCCTTCCCTCTTTCCCCCAAACCCTTTCCCCTAATCCTCTCAAAGGAGGAGTCCCCCTCCTCTTCCATCCATCCACACATTATCAGAACACTACTCAGCTATTAAAATGAGGGAAATAAAATTTCTGCTCTTATTACTTCTGCATAGGCCACTGTGCTCAACTCAGAAGACTTCATACTATGAAGCTGGCCTGTAAGCTTACTGTGAAATAAACAATAGGTATAACTCAATTTAGAGAGTCTCACCCCAAAGACACTGTTTGATTTACCATCTCACATCAAGAAACATGTGAAATTTGAAATGCTATGAAGTGTGAAACATTTTTTTCACAAGCATTTCAGAGAACGTGGTTCTCTTGCTGCCTGGAGGCTGTTTCCCACCAGTCCAGGAAGGAAGGAGGCCCAGAAGATGAGGAAGCCACCCAGAAGATGAGGAAGCTTGGAAGCCACCCAAGCATAACAGTGATCAGAACACTCTGGGAACCACCTCAGAAAGTAAGTTCAACTTTAATTCCAGAAAACAGAGGGAATGTACCCCTTAGAGAGTGACTGGGATGCTCTAAGGATAGGTGTAGATAATTGTTTAAAACAGGGCACTTCAAGGATGCTTGATTTGCATTAAACAGCACATTCCTATCATGTGAAAAAGAACATGGAACCTCATTTTCCTATATTTGAAGGGAGGGGAGTAATCAGGGATCTGTGTTAAAGGCCATGTATCAAACTTGATTGATGGCATCTATGTCTAAAGGCACTCTCCAGATGAAGTCAGGCAGAGAAAAGTCACCCTTGCCATGGTTATACAACTAGGCCAGCAGCAGGGTCATACATGCAAGAGAAAGCCACCTACCTCACATCTCAAACTTCAGTCTGGGTTGTGATGGTTTTCAATAGAACCCCTGGAACAATAGGTATGTGTACACAAAGAAACTTCTACAGGCTACCACTGTTGTGATACTCTCAGAGCACTTCCTGGCTGGTGTTAGTTCACCATTCCCTACATATTCATTCACTGGACTAAAAGTTTCTTGTGTAAACTGAGGCAATTGAAAACAGTAAATGTTGAGAATCAGGATTATCAATAAGTCTTCCATAAACACCTTATTATATAATACTGTTACATGTAATTGATATTCACCATTAAATGTATTCTATTTAAAAATAAGTTTATTTACTTTAAATTCCAATAGTAATCCCTCTCCCTTCTCTGCCCAATGACTACCCTCCGTTCCTATTGCCCCTTATTATATAGTACTGTTGCATGTTCCCTTCAGAAAAGGGAGGTCATTTCCACTGAGCTAGTTTTACAGTTCTGTTGGATCTCAGTGGACCAAAGTACACAAAGGCCTTTCCAAATTGCTTATACTCACAGAATTCCTCTCCAGTAAGGATACTTTTATGATGATGATGATGACTCTAGATTTATGCAAGGCCTCACCATTTTAACACATTCATAACTTTTTCCTCTATTATGAATCCTTTCATGATGATGAAGATTATACAAATGTGGAATGGTTTCACCATGTTAAAAGCACTCACAGTCTTTCTGTCCATTAGGGTTTCTTTCATGAGTGTGGAGATTATTCTGAAGTCCAAAAGTTTTTTCACATTGGTTACAGTCAGACATCTTTCCAGTATGTGTTCTTTTATGTATTAGGAGATGTTATGTGCAAAGGCTTTGCCACATAGTTATATTCATATGGTTTCCCTCCAGAATGTGCTGTTGTCTTAGGAGATGATTGTTACATGCAAAGGCTTTATCACACTAATTACCCTAACAAGGCTTCTCTCCACTGTGTGTCTTTTCCTGTTTTCGGAGACTACTCTGCTGTGCACAGGCTTTATCACATTGGGTATATTCATAAGGTTTCTTTCCAGTATGTGTTCTTTTATGTCTTATGAGATGACTGTTTTCTGCAAAGGCTTTACCACACTGGTTACATTCATAAGGTTTCTCTCCAGTGTGTGTTCTTTTATGGCTCTTGAGATGACTGTTTTTTGCAAAGGCTTTACCACACTGGTTACATTCATAAGGTTTCTCTCCAGTGTGTGTTCTTTTATGGCTTAAGAGAGTACTGTTTTCTGTAAAGGCTTTGCCACACTCATTACATTCATAAGGTTTCTCTCCACTGTGTGTTCTTTTATGGCTCATGAGATGACTGTTTTGTGCAAAGGCTTTACCACACTCATTACATTCATAAGGTTTCTCTCCAGTGTGTGTTCTTTTATGGTTTATGAGATGACTGTTTTGTGCAAAGGCTTTACCACACTGGTTACATTCATAAGGTTTCTCTCCAGTGTGTGTTCTTTTATGGCTTAAGAGAGTACTGTTTTCTGCAAAGGCTTTGCCACACTCATTACATTCATAAGGTTTCTCTCCACTGTGTGTTCTTTTATGGCTCATGAGATGACTGTTTTCTGCAAAGGCTTTGCCACACTCATTACATTCATAAGGTTTCTCACCAGTGTGTGTTCTTTTATGGCTTATGAGATGACTGTTTTGTGCAAAGGCTTTACCACACTGGTTACATTCATAAGGTTTCTCTCCAGTATGTGTTCTTTTATGCCGTATGAGCTGACTGCTTTTTGCAAAGGCTTTACCACATTGATTACATTTGTAAGGCTTCTCTCCAGTGTGTGTTCTTTTATGCCATATAAGAACAGTGATATAGGGGAAGGTTTTCCCACATAGAGTGCATTTAAAGGGTTTCTCTCCAGTATAACTGCTTTCATGCCTGCAAAGAAAATTGGCACATGTGAAAGATTTACCACAGTCATTTCATTACACTAATAAATATATTTATCTATATGAATTAATTTCATAATTTGGTCTAATGGTAAAGAAGAATCAAATTTTAAAGTTTTATCACTTTATTTACATTCACGGTATTCTCCTTCATTATGGGTATTTTTGAAGATTCCTGTGATGGTAAGAGAATTTGTTATGTGGATCACTTTTATAGCATCATTTTTCTATAAGAGGTTTTCTCCTATATATGAAGAATATTATAAGAATTCAGAGTTTTACCACAGCAATCCCATTCACAAATTTTTGTACTGTATGAATGATACTTCATTTACAAAGTAAGCCAGGACAAGCAGAAGTTCCAAATTCCTAGTATTCATAGGTATTTTCAGCAATATGAGTTTGCTGATAAATTCTCAGTGACGTTGCAAAACCAATTAACAGTAACCATTTATCACATTCAGAAAATTTACTCACAGTGGGGACTACTACCAAATCAATTGTTCTTGGAGAAAAACAGGGACACTGCTTCTTTCAATATCCCTATGCTCATGTGTCTTAGAATCATTTTGACATATGATATACCAGTTTAATTTACAAAAATAATAAAGATTCCCACATTGAATTAACACAGTTTGTTTTTTGTTCATCATAGACATGTCATATAGGGATTAAGGTTTCTCCACAACAAAATTCTTGATTCTCATAAGCTGCTCCTTTCACTAAACTTTACAATGTTACTGCACGAAAATGAGTAACACTGGTTCTACTATAAATTTTTTTGCTTATTAGAAGGTTTTGGACACATACTGATCACCAATTCAGTGTGTATACCTCTTACAATATCTGAGTAGATAGAGTGAGACTAAACAGATTGGCAGTTCAAGTCAGTAGCTGTAATGTCCATATGATTCAAATGGTATTTTTGTTACAATATTATTTTTTTTCTTCTATCTTAGGAGAGTGCCTTGTAAACACAAATCAGATACCTGACATTGAAGTACATGGAATTATGAGATTTTAATGATCATCAGTATGCATAAAGCAGTGCTGTTTTTACACTGTTGCTTTTCTTTAAAACTTCCAGGACACAGCCATGTGTGCTGGTACATGCCTTCAATCCCAGCACTTGTGGAGGCAGAAGCAGGCAGATCTGTGTGATTTTGAGGTCAGGCTGGTCTAACAAGCAAGTCTAAGAAAGTCACAGATACCCAGAAAAAAAATCTTTTTCAAAAACAGAAAATAAAAAGCAGCCAATAAACAAACAAACAAAAAACACCAAACTTCCAGGACACATTAAAATTTAAGATTTATATCTGTATCAACATGCACATAAAGTTACCTTTTATTACTTGTAGAACTTTGAAAATGTTCTTCAATATTATGGTCATCCCAATTGTAGCCTAAAATATAGTACGAGAAAATATATATTATTGGAAATAACATGTTATTATTAAGGTAAACTTAACTCACTATCTTCTGTGACCCTTAGAAACATGCCTGATTTATTTACCGCATTCCTCCTCATTCTCAATTGGAATTACAGAAGAGGATCAATAACAAAGTAAGATTTGTCTCTTTATTTTAAAAGTGAAAGAAAAATTGCAGTCTTACCTATAGCAGTGAGGTTTTCACAGGTCTCTAGCATCACATCTTTGTAGAGTTGCTTCTGGGAAGGTTCCAGAACGGCCCACTCTTCTTGGCTGAATTTCACATGCACGTCATTGAAGGTCACGGAATTCTAAAATATGCCATACATTTGTACAACAGAAACAGTGGCAACAATATAAATTTATACTTCATTGCCAATATAATCATATAATTCTAGTGCTTCTTCCATTTATTTTCTGACACAGAAGTGCGAATGTTATACAGTTGGGTGCTGTGCGTGATGTGAAGTAGGGGAGATGAAAACGCCTAAAGGTTAGATTGAAAAAAAAAAACAAACCAAAGGCGTGCTTCAAAAACCTGTGTTTCATCAGTTTGTAAGACATGAATATAAAGTAGCCATTAGTTGGGTTCTTGAGCAATCTATGAATCATCTTCAGTTACTTGGGTGAGTAGGTCAGCACCCTGTCATGAGACAGGTGGAAGGAAAAAACACAGTCATGATATTTTATATAGCAACAAATGAGATGTGTTGATCAGGGGACACTGAACAGATGGGTAACATTAGTCAAAAGACAACATGGTACTGAATATTATGTTTTGACCAGGGCTCAGGGATGTGGCATATTAGTATGTGAAGAGGGGGGCTCATATATTTGTGGAAGGGAAAGTGGACTACAGTGAATACATGGATAAAAATAATGTGAGTGGCAACAACCACAATCATAGCCAATAACATCATATTTCTTTGTGACCAGACAAAAGAAAAGGAATAGAACACATAATTATTCTTTGATCATTGTTTTGTATATCCTCCTTACTTAATAATGTAGTCTATAGATTAAAAATAAAGATTAAAACTTTTCCATTAAAAAAGAAGTGTTAATGTTATCACTAAGTCATTTTAGAAGAAAACGGAATAACAAGTTTTAACTGTATCATATCTGAACTTTTTGAAGAGGATATAGCTTTGGAATAGACATGGCAATTAATGTGGACAAAGACAGAGAGAAGAGTGTGAAATAGAGAGACAGACACATAGAGACAGAGACACACACAGAGAGAAATTAACAGATGAACAATACTAAGTACAGATCAGAGAAATTTATTAACAGTTACTAACTACAAAAATGGTGGACAAGCTGGGTGTATTCTGTCATGCCTTCAATTCCATCACTCAGGAGGCAGACACAGGTGTACCTTATTGAACTGGATGTGAGCATTATCTCCTCAAAGAGTTCTAGGACAGCCAGACCTATATAGTAAGACAGAGCCTCCCCTAAAAGTCAATCAAACAAACACAAAATATTGAAAGAACTCAGAGGTCTTTACTGAAGCTTCTACAAGGAATTATACATTCACTTCTGTTGTATATTTATTTTCCAGAAATCCGCAGTGCCCAGCTTAAACTGTAATTTCAATGATATCTTACTAAAAGGGAATGCATTTTTAAACAGGTAAAAATAGAAGACAAAAATATTAGCGGTGTAAATGATGATCATAAATGAGCAACATAAGATAGGAGAAATGGCTCAGCAGTGAGGAGCTCTTACTGCTCTTGCATATAATTGGGCTCAATTGTTAGTGTTTACCTGGGACCCACTGCTTTCAATTGCTATAAGTTCATGAATTCTGAAGACATCTTCAGACTACTGTGAGGATTAGGCACACAAGAGGTGCATATTCATGCATACAATCAAAATACTTATATTCAGTAAAAACTAAAAATAGATCCCAGATGGCTGGGGTGATTGTACACTGTGTCTGATAACCTGGGGAGCAGAGACTGCACAGTGACCAATAGTTTGATCTGTGGTCCCCCAAACACCACTGACTGTGTTTCCAAGGTAAGAAGAAAACCAATGATGAGGGAAACAATTGGGTCCAACCTCAGAGTGCCCAGCAAATCTCTGTGAAAATTCCTTGGATGTTGCAGCAGGAATAAGTTTTTCAAGCAAAGGGACCCAAGAAGCAAGCAGGAGTAACTATTCTAATATCTAATAAAACAGACTTTCAACCAAAATTAATTGAAAGGGATGAGGAAAAGGGAATCCAAGATGGCATTGCCAGGAGGACCAGGACAGGAACAAGACAGCAATGTTGGTACAGCAACTAAAAGACTAAACTCTGGGTCCTAAAAGAACAGCAATCGTGTTTCCCAGGTGAGAGGAAACTCAGTGGTGTGGGGATCATTCAGTTCCACTCTCAGGTCACTCAGTGAGAACCCGGAAAATATCTCAGGCGCAGGATGCACCTGTGTGTCCTGATCACCTTCCCAGGCAAAACTGTGTGCTCCTGGGCACCAGAGACTGGAAGCCCCAGTCTCAAAAAAAAAAAAAAAAAAAAAAAAAAAAACAGGGAAGAAGAAAGTTGGACTGACCTCAGGTCACCCAGTCTATCCCTGGAAAAGGTCCTGCAGGCTGGTGGGTGCACAGCTGCCAGCCTTGAGTGGGCCTCCAGTTGCGAGACCTGCATGCCCTACTCTCCATCACAGACAGAACTCTGTGCCCCAGGACACTAGAGGATGGGTTTCCCTGTCTGGATAAAACCCCACAGGCAGGGAAAGAGCAGGTCCCAGCTTAGAGCACTCAGCCAACTCCCCCCACACACACACTACCACCACCACACATGGGAACATTCTTGGAAATGTTTTCAGGTTCTTTCCCAGTCACCAGCTTGGTAGCCATCTGGCAAGTGCCTACCCATTCTACACACCATGTCAAACACCACAGACTAGGTCTTCATGTTGGGAGAAAACCCAAAGGTGGGGAAAACATCTGACCCTACCTCAGGACACCTAGCTCTGGAGAAGTTTCTGGTTATTCACAGGCTCCAGACTCTAGCCTCCTGCTGCACATGTGAGAGCAGTGATCAGCTGCCACGGGTTACTGCTTCGGTACTGGGGCACAGAGCTCTAACCTCAGACCAACAGAAGCCTGGGATCCCCAAGATCAACCCCCAGATACTGCTCTAAGGGACAACCAGTTATCCCTAACTAAGCTGACCAAACCATGGGGTACCCAGGTTACAGCTACAGCTTACTAAATTTACAGCAAGAAAGCCAGAAGCAGGACAGCTGTCTCCAGGACTTCTCTGGGTGAGAGAAGAGCCCCCTTGACTAACAAAGACCACAATTACTGCTCAGGTCTCTATGCCTGTGGTGAGTTTTGGCAATTCCTGAGAAATACCTGCTATTCAGTGACAGTACCTCAAAAGCTGAGGAGCCCTCCTTCAGGAAAAATCATCTTCCTGCCAAGGGGATTATCCCCACCACAGGATTCCAGGAAGCGCCAGAAACTAACACCCAATACCTAAAATAGCCAAATGGGTAGAGGCAAGTGTAAAAGCTCAAAAAGACAGAGCAGTATGGCATCTCCAGAACCCGGTTATTCAGGGGCAAGCAGCCCTGGACACACCATGGTAAATGAAATTCAAGAAGATGACCTTACATCTGTGCTTATGAACAGGATAATAGCGGAAAAAAAAATAAACTACATAAAGATCTAGATGAAGATAAAGTCAAACAGATTATTGCCTTTTGCAAAGAAATGGAGGAAGATAAAGTCAAACAGATTATGGACATCCTTAAAGAAATACAGGAAGTTGCAGCCAAGTAATTTGTGGCTTTTAGAGAGGAAATACTTAAATCACTAAAAGATATTAAAGAAACAGAGGATTGTTTGAACAAACAGCTGAAGGAATTGAAGGAAAATACGGTCAGAGAAGTGAAGGAAATCAATAAAATGGCTCAAGATCTGATAAGAGAATTGGAAAAAAATTAAAGAAAACACAAGTGGAGGAAACTGGAGAGAAAGAACTTAGGGAGGAAAAGAGGAACTACAGAAGTAAGCATAAGCAATAGACTAGGAGAGATGGAAGAAAGAATCTTAGGTGTGGAAGACACAATGGAATAAATAGATGTAGCTATCAAAGAAAATGTTAAATCTAAAAAATTCCTGACAGAGACCATCCAAGAAATCTAAGACAACATGAAAAGCAAAACCTAAAAGTAATAGGAATCAAGGAAAAAGAAGATTCCCTCCTCCAAGGCCCAGAAAATATTTTCAACAAAATCATAGAAGAAAATTTCTCCAACTTAAAAGAGAGGTCTACAAGAATACAAGAGGCCTAAAGAACACCCAATAAATTAGACCAGAATAGAAAATCCTCCCACCACATAATAAACAGTAAGTATATAGAACAAAGAAAAAATACTAAAAGCTGCAAAGGAAAAAGGCCAAGTAACATATAATGGCAAACCAATCATTATCACACCTGACTTTTCATCAGAGACTATGAAAGCCAGAAGGGCCTGAACAGATATCATGCAGACCCTAAGAGAACACAGATGACCACCCAGGCTACTATACCCAGCAAAAGTCTCAGTCATCATAGATGGAGCAAACAAGATATTTAATGACAAAAACAAATTTAAACAATACCTACCCACAAATCCAGAGGTACAGAAGCTCCTAGAAGGAAAACTAACTACAACCCAGGAAAGCTAACTACATTCAGGAAAACACAGGAAAGAAATAATGTCACTACAGCAAAACTAAAAGTAACCAAGCACACAAACACACTACCACAAGCAACATCAAAATAAAAGGAGCTAACAGCCACTGGTCATTAATTTCCCTCAACATCAATGGACTTAACACTCCAATAAAGACACAGACTAACAGAATGGATATGTAAACAAGACCCAACAATCTGTTGCATACAAGAAACACATCTAAGTCAAAAAGATAGACATTACCTGAGAGTAAAAAGGTGGAAGGTTCCAAGCAAATGGACCCAAGAAACATGCAGGAGTAGCCATTTTAATATCTAATAAAGTAGATTTTCAATCAAAATTAATCAAAAGACACGAGGAAGGTCATTTCATACTCATCAAAGGAAAATTCCGCCAACAAGAAATCATAATTCTGAACATCTATGCTCCAAATACAAAGGTACCCACATTTGTAAAAGAAACATTAATAAAACCTAAACCGCACACAAATCCCCACACATTACTACTGGGAAACTTCAACACCCTACTCTCAACAAAGGACAGGTAAACAACAGAAATTAAACAAAGAAACAATATCTCTAATAGAGGTCATGTATCAAATGGACCTAACAGATATCTACAGAATCTTACACCCAAAGACAAAAGAATTTACCTTCTTCTCAGCACCTCATGGAACCTTCTCCAAAATAAACCATATCGTTGGTCACAAAGTGAGTTTCAACAGATATAAGAAGATTGAAATAATGCCTTGTATCCTATCTAATTACCATGGACTAAAGCTGGACCTCAACAACAACAGAAATAGCAAAAAGCCTACACTCACATGGAAACTGAACAACTCACTACTAAATGACAGCTGGGTCAGGGAAGAAATAAAGAAAGAAATTCAAGTCTTCCTAGAATTCAATGGAAATGAAGACACAACACAACCAAACTTATGGGAGACAATGAAAGCAGTGCTAGAAGGAAAGTTCATAGCACTAAGTGCCTTCAAGAAGAAATTTGTAACATCTCACACAATCAACTTAATAGCTCATCTAAAGGCCCTAGAAGAAAAGAATCAGAAACACCAAAAAAGAATAGACACCTGGAAATAATCAAACTCAAGACTAAAATCAATAAATTAGAAACAAATAAAACAATTCAAAGAATCAATGAAACCAAGACCTGGTTCTTTGAGAAAATTAACAAGATAGACAAACCCTTAGCCAAACTAACTAAAAGCAGAAAGAGATTATCCAAATTAACAAAATCAGAAATGAAAACGGGACAAAACAAAAGACACTAAGGAAATCCAAACAATCGTTAGGACTTACTTCAAAAGTTTATATGCCAAAAAATTTGAAAATCTAAATGAAATGGACAATTTTCTTAATCAATTACACTTACCAAAGCTGAATCAAAAGCAGGTAAATCAATAAAATAGTCCTTTATCCACTAAGGAAATAGCATTCCTCAAAAGACTGCAATCCACAAAAAGCTCAGGACCAGATGGTTTCAGTGCAGAATTCTACCACACCTTCAAAGAAGAGGTAACTCCAGCTATCTTCCATTTATTCCACAAAATAGGAATAGAAGGAACTACGAAACTCATTCATTGAAGCCACAGTCACCTTGTAACCTAAACCTCACAAAGACCCAACAAAGAAAGAGAATTTCAGGCCAATCTCCCTCATGAACATTGATGCAAAAATACTCAACAAAATACTTTGCAAACCCAATACAAGAACACATCAAATATATCATCCACTATGACCATGTAGGCTTCATGCCAGGTATGCAGGGGTGGTTCACTATACAAAAATCCATCAATGTGATCCACAATATTAAAAAATTGAAAGAAAAAAAACACATGATAATCTCCTTAGATGCTGAAAAAGCATTGAAAAAATCAAGCATCCATTCATGTTTAAACTATTGGAGAGATCAGGGATACAAGGCACACACCTAATCATAGTAAAAGCAATATACAGCAAGCCTGTAGCCAACATCAAGTAAACAGAGAGAAACTTAAAGCAATCCCACTGAATTCAGGGACAAGGCAAGGCTGCTCACTCTCTCCATATCTCTTCAACATAGTTCTTGAAGTCCTTGCTAGAACAAGAAGAAAATTAAAAGAGACCAAAAGGATACAAATTGGAAAGGAAGAAGTCAAAGTATCACTATTTGCAGATTATATGATAGTATACCTGAGTAACTCCAAAACTTCTACCAGGGACATGCTACAGATGATAAACACCATCAGCAAAGTGGCTGGATACAAAATTAACTCAAAATAATCAGTAGCCCTCCTGTATACAAAAGATAAAAGGTCTGAGAAAGAAATTAGGGAAACAACACCCTTCAAAATAGCCACAAAGGACATAAAGTACCTTGGTGTGACCATATCCAAGCAAGTCAAAGACTTGCATGAAAAAAACGTCAAGTCTCTGAAGAAAGAATTAGAAGAAGATATCAGAACATGGAACTATCTCTGATACTCATGGCTTAGCAGGACAATGGACATCTTACCAAAAGCAATCTACAGGTTCAATGAAATTTCCATCAAAATACCAACAGAATATTTTACAAACCTTGATAGAAGATTTCTCAACTTCATATGGGATGCTATGAAAGCAGTCCGAAGAGGAGTTTGAATACCAACAAAGGCCATCATAAGCTATTGGAGACATCCCATACAAGCAACTTAATGGCATACCTGAAAGACCTAAGAAAAAACGAAACAGACACACCAAGCAAGAGTAGACCACTAGGAAAAAACAAACTCAGGGCTGATATCAATAAATTAGAAACAAAGATAATAATTCAAAGAATCAACAAAACCAAGAGCTAGTTCTTTGAGAAAATAAAAAACACAGAAAATTCTTAGCCAAAGTAAGTAAATGGCAGAAAGACACTATCCAAATCAACAAAGTCTGAAAGAAAAAGATATAATAGACACTGAGAAAATCCAAAGAACCATTAACTTTTATGTCAAAAGCCTATATGCCCCAAAATTTGAAAATCCAAATGAAATATACAATTCTCTTTAAATTCCACTTACCAAAGTTGACTCAACATCAGGTAAAGATAATAAATAGTCTTATAGTGCCTAAGGCAATAGAGGCAACCATCAAAATACTCCCAACCAAAAGAATCCAAGGGCCAGATGATTTCAGAGCAGAATTCTACAAGACCTTCAAAGAAGAGCGAATACTGATATTCTCCAAATTATTTCGCAAAATAGAAATGGATGTAACATGACCAAATTCCTTTAGTGAGACCACAGTCACCTTGATAAATTCTCAAAGATCCCCAAAAAGAAAGACCAATCTCTTTTATGAACAATGATGTAAAAATACTCAATAAAATACTTGCAAACCAAATCCAAGAACATATCAAAGATATCATCCACCATGACCAAGTAGGCTTCATCCCAGGCATGCAAGGGTGGTTAAGTATATGGAATCCATCAATGTAATCCACTGTATAAACAAATTGAAAAAAAGACCATTTTCATAGATGCTGAAAAAGCATTTGACAATATCCAACAGTTATTCTTGTTTAAAGTCTTGGAGAGACCAGGGACAAGGCACATATCTAAAAATAGTAAAGATAGTATACAGAATATATACAGAATAGTATATAGCTAACATCAAACTAAATGAAAAGAATGTTTAAGTCAATTCCACTGGACTTGGGGACAAGACAAGGCTACACACTCTCTCCAAATCTCTTCAATACAGTACTCAAAGACCTATCTAGGGCAATAAGACAACTAAAGGAGATTAAGGGGATACAAATTGATAAGGAAGAAGTCAAAGTATCTCTATTCACAGATGATATGACAGTATACAAAAATGAGCCCAAAATTCTACTGTAGGGAACTCCTACAGTTGAAAAACACTTCAGCAAAGTGGGTGGATATAAAGTTCACTTAAAAAAAAACTCAAAAAAATACACTCCTGTATGCAAAAGACAAATGGACTGAAAAAAAAATTAGGAAAATAACACCCTTCACAATAGCCAGTAAAAAAACAAAACAAAACAAAAAAAACAACAACAACCAAAAAAACATAATGTATTTTGGTGTTATCCTCAACAAGCCAGTAAAAAACCTATATGAACAACAACAACAACAACAAAAAACCCCCAAAACTTCAAGCCTCTGAAGAAAGAAATTGAAAAAGATACCAGAAGATAAAAATATCTCTCATGCTCATGGATCAGTAGGATCAACATAGTAAAAATTGCCATTGTAACAAAAACAATCTACAGATTCAATGATATTCCCATCAAAATATCAACATAATTCATTAAAGAACTTGAAAGAACAATTCTCAGCTTCATATGGAAAAATAAAAAAGCCAGAATAGCTAAAACAATCCTGTACAATAGGGGATCTTCAGTAGGTATCACCATTCTTCATCTCAAGGTCTATTATATATCAATAGTAATAAAAACTGCATGGTACTATAATAAAAACAATCAGTGGATCAATGGAATTGAAGTGAAGACCCGTAAATAAACCCACACACCTATGTCCACTTGATTTTTGACAAAGAAGCCAAAACCATGCAATGGAAAAAGGACAGCATCTTCAACAAACAGTGCTGGTCTAACCTGAAGTTTACATGTGGAAACATGAAAATAGATCCATATTTATCACCCTGCACTAAACTGCAGTCCAAGTTGTTCAAAGACCTCAACATAAAACCAGATACACTAAATCTGTTAGAAAAAAAAAAGTGGGAAAGATTCTCGATCTCATTGGCATAGAAGGTAACTTCCTCAACAGAACACCAAGAGCACTTACTCTAAGATCAAGAATTAATGAATAGGATCTCATGAAACAAAAATCTATGAAGCAAAGAACACTGTCAATAGAACAAAATGACTGCCTACAGCCTGAGAAGAGATCTTCACCAACCCTATATACAACAGAAAGAGCTAATAAACAATATATATAAAGAGCTCAAGAAATTAAACTCCAACAATCCAAATAATCCAATTTAAAACTGGGGTACAGAACTAACCAGAGATTTCTCCACAGAGGAATATCAAATGGTGGACATTAAATGCTCAATATCTATAGCCATCATGGAAATGCAAATGACATTCCATCTTAAACCCATCATGGTTAATGTTAAAACCTGAAGTGACAGCAAACTAGCAAGAATGTGGAGAAAGAGTAACACTCCTCCATTGCTGGTGGGAGTGCAAACTTATACCACCGCTTTAGAAATCAATCTGATGCTTTCTCAGACAATTGAAAATAGTTTTACTTCAAGACCCAGCTATACCATTCCTGGGCATATATCAAAAAGATGCTCCACCATTCAACAAAGATATTTGCTCAACTATGTTCATAGCATCTATATTCATAATAGTCAGAATAGGGAAACAAACTACATGTCTCTCAAACAAACCATTGTTTTACAGAAATTGTGGTACATTTACACAATGGAATGCTACTTGGGTATTGAAAAACAAAAAGGAAACCATGAAATTTTCAGGCAAGTGGATGGAACTAGGAATTATCATCCTAAGCGAGTTATTCCAAAACCAGAAAGACATGCATGATATATACTCATTTGTAAGTGGATAATAGCCATAATACAGGATAAACATACTACAAGCCACAGGCCTAAAGGAGCTAAATAAAAAGAGGACCCTATGGAGGATGGTCAATTCTTATTCAAAAGGGCAAATAGAATTGACATCAGAAGTGACTGAGGAGAGGGAAGAGGATGAGAGCCTAACATACATATTCTCTGAAAGACTCTACCCAGCAGGGGATCGAAGCAGATGTTAAGACTCACAGCCAAACTTTGGGCAGAGCACAGGGAGTCATAGGAAAGAGTGGGAGGATAGAAAGACCCAAAGCTGACAGGAGGTCCATAAGAAGACCAACAAGTCAAATGAATCTGGGCCCAGGGGACCTGCAGAGACTGATGCACCAACCAAAGACAATTCATGAAGTGGACCCAGACCCCTGCTCAGATGTAGCTGATAGGCAGCTCAGTCTCCATGTGGGATCCATAGTAAGAGGATCCCACGTCTCTCACATGGACTCTGTTACCTGCTCTTTAATCACTTCCCCGTGGTGGAGCGGGCATTGCATGTCACAAAGGAAGAGGATACAGGCAGTCCTAGTGAGAATTGATAGGAGGGCTCCTACCATCTGAGAAGTAGAAAAATAGATAAGGGGGAAAGAGGAAAGGAGGGTAAGACCAGCAAGAGACAAGGGAGGGGTTTCAACTGGGATGTTAAGTGGATAAATTATTTTTAAATGCTATTTATTTATTTATTACAATTTATTCACTTTGTATCCCTACTGTAACTCCCAGTCCCATCCACCCTCCTTCTTCCCTCCCATGCCCTTTTTCTAGTCTCCTGATAGGGGAGGAAGCCTTCCCCTTCTGTCTGATCCTAGCTTATCATGTCTCATCGAAGGATGGCTGCATCATTTTCCTCTTTGGCCTCACAAGACTGCACACTCCAGGAGGAGGTGATCAAAGAGCCAAGTTCATGTCAGAGAATAAATTATTAAGAAACAAATTTAAATTAAAAATGAATTAAATGTGAATAAATAAATAAATAAAGTTAAAAAGAACCAAACAGAACAAGTAGGAAGGTTGTCATACACCTGACCCTACATTCCAGGCTCAGTGGCCAATGATGTTGATGCTCATGCCAGGCATGTTGGACTAAATTTAAGCCAAATACTCGACTGCAGTTAGACTTGTAAGTTCAAAACCTGCCTGGTCTACATACCAACTTTCAGGACAGCCACAGCTACATAGAAACTTTTTCTTCAATGTCAAAACAGAAACATTATCTTCTCTGGGAGCTATTTTGATTCAATCAAATATGTTCTGACCAAATTCACTGTAGAATTATTGTCATCCCATAATGAAAATGTAGTCTAATTTCAATGATCCTAAAATTCTGCAATAGCTCATACACTGTCCAAATGTCCAAAGTCTCTACTGACACAGAAGAAAAATCTCTTGGGTGCCACATCTTGTAACATCAGAAACAAGTTACATCATTCCAACATAGATGCACAGAATACCCATTTTCATTCCAGTATATAGTGATGGGAGACTGGACCAAGGAAAAAAGATCAGCAAGGAAAACAACAAATCCTGTTGCTGATTCAAAAGGCTTAGATGGTCCTATCCCTGCAATGTATCATACATCTCTGTTTGGTTACTTCCACTTCCTAAAGGCAGCACTATATTAGATGTGTCTCATAACTTAGGTATCTGAACATCTTGTAGTGTCAAGGTACAACTTGACACTGCTTCATGCAATGAACCTTTACAGCATCTTCACTGGGGATCTGATTCTGCCAAACACAGATGGCTGGCACAGTGCTGAACAGAAACCACAAAGAAAGCATCCATTACCTTAAATTTTGAATCTTTCTTGTTTCCAGAACCAGCACAACATGGGTGAGCCTGTCAAGTTGGATTCTAAATTGGGATGGACGTTGTCACACTTTGACCACATTTGGAGCAGCTTTTATATGAAGTTCTTTCCTGGCACTAGGAATCACGTTGCCTACTCCTTCCATTAACAGAAGAATTAGCAAGAGGGAGTATTAATCTATGGAAACCATCTTAGGCTTCAGATCCAAAGCTAGGACCTTCTCTTTGATGGCAATAATCTCCTTGAAAATTCCTGTCTCTGTTTCACCACGTTTCTGCCATCTAAAACTACCTAGTGTTTTTCTCTACAAACCAAAGACCTTACATTTATTTCTGCCCCACTTGGCTCATTCTTTTACTCTGGCCCTGAACATCTCACTAATAATATCCATTCAACAGATTCAACATTCCATGTAAGAAATCCAGCCCATTATTTTTTAATTCTACTTTACTCAATTTCTCAAGGCATGGGCAGAATAAGCAAGATTTGCAGATAAAATATCACACAAATGACCTCTAGCTTAATTTTCCATGGAGTCTATTTTTCACTGAAATCCTATGACCTGGACTTACTTTGTCTGCATTACTGTCAACACTCTGATCAACTAAGTCCTACCAGAATAGTCGATGAAGCTCTGTATACAGCTTTCTAAAGTTTTTCCCATCTTAAATCCTGATGTTTTCCATATTCCTTAAAAAGTGAATATTCCAAGGTTGTGTCCAGCAGTGAAATCACTCTTTGTATATATATATATATTTGTTCTAATTTGCTACTTTGTTCTGTGACTACATCCCGTAACCAAAAGAATCCCAGGTCATAAATGGGTTTACTCATTGAGTTTGGTTGTGTCAGATCACAGTCCATCATTTTGGGAGCTTAGCATAGAAAGTCAAGTTTGAATGAAATTAAGGCAAAAGCCATGACAAACGTTTTTGGGTTGGTCTCCTACTTAATCACTGTCTCATGCTCAGGTAGTTATCTTATGTGGGCCAAGCCCATTTTCTTAGGGTTATTGCATCTCTCAGTGGAAGAGCCTTCCCACACCAATCATCTGTCAACACAATCTCTCACAGATATAGCAGCCAGCTTCTCTGTTGAGGGCATGCCCTTAATTGAGGCTCCCTCAGATGACTGTAGGCTTTGAAATGTTGACAACTGAAGCTAATAAGGACAAAGATACAACAATATATGAAAAAGTAAGAGGGAACAAGTCAGGAGCCTGACACAGAGGACCCATGAAAAGCTCTGCCCTGCGGACTATCAATGTAGATGCTGAGACTTATGGGCAACCTTTGGGCAGAGTGCATGGAATCTTAGGAAAGAAGTGGGAAACAGTAAGATCTGGAGAGGACAGGAACTCCACAAGGAGAGCAACAGAACCAAAATACCTTAGCACAGGGGACTTTCCTGAGACTGATATTCCAACCAAGGACTATGCATGGAGAAAACCTAAGACCCCTGCACAGATGTAGCCCATGGCAGTTCAGTATCCAAGTGGGTTCCATTTTAATAGGAACAGGGACTGTCTCTGACATGAACTGATTGGCCTGCTCTTTAATTACCTCCCCCTGAGGGGGAAGCAGCATTACCAAGCCACAGAAGAAGACAACGCAGCCATTCCTGATAAGACCTAATTGACTAGGATCAGAAAGAAGGAAAAGAAATCCTCCCCTATCAGTGGACTTGGGGAGGGGCATGCATGCAGAAGGTGGAGGAAGGGAGGGATTGGGATGGGAGAAGGGAGAGAATCACAGGGGGGATACAAAGTGAATAAAGTGTAATTAATAAAGAAAAAATATAAAAAAACAAAAATATTGTGTTAATTCTATCAGTCACTTAAGTAGTAAAAACCGATACATGGACGATTGCAAGAATTTGAAAACACAGATATACCAAGGAATGAGGAGAGGGAAGCCTTTAAGATCAAGAAGAGAAAAGTAAAACTGTTTCTCTAAATCAAGTCCCCAAATCAACAGAAACTCAAGGAATTATAGCATAATATAATAAATTTTCAGAAGGCAAAAATATGTGAAGGTCTATTCCTTTCAAGAGAAAAATTAATATAATATAATATAATATAATATAATATAATATAATATAATATATATAAACAAATCACACAATATACATAGCACCCCTGTCAAAAGGAAACACAAAGATAGGCCTATAAAAATAACATAGTCCTATAAGCAAATACAATAGGATTATAGTCAAAATCAAAATCAAAGACATCACTGGCCATTACTCAACTTGTGCAATCTGGTTATTTCCTTTGGCAACAATAAAAAATGTATTGGAGGTGGAGGGCTATTCCAATTGAACAGATTCCATTAAAGCATACAAATGTTTCAACATTAGAATAAAATAATTTTGACTACTAAAATTATCTCATACTCTTATGATAAAGAAAGGAATATCTGTTATGATCATTTGGGAACCATATTATTTTCTGTGATTGATGATTGGATATATGTCTGCACCAGTGTCAGAAAATGTAAACTTTTAAATGTCAAGTAGAAGAAAGCAGATTTTTATAGAAACAGTGTGCTTGTATTATATACTTAAACACCTCCTTTTGCACCAATTGCTGTAATGACCAATATCATCTTCATCATCTTCATGATGTTTGTTTGTTTAAAGATTTTTTTTTGTGTATCTTTCAGCTATGTTTGTATATTCAGGATGTGCTGTGGTATGTGATATGAATAAATTCCATAAGGAAATCCAGGCAAAACATAATCACACTATTGGAGGAAACCAATAAATTCCTTAAATAAAGCCAACAAACATTTGAGGGATGTGAGGCTTTGCTGGATTAGGGTAAACTCTGACATCTTTGGATAGCCATTTATTTGCACTCAGTCTATGAAGGTGAACTCTGTTTTCTCAAGGAAGGGCCTAAAAATCCACTCCCTGATATGTTTGACCCCAGGTCTGGTAAAGAGCCTCAGGGCAGATTATTAGCCAAACCCTTTCCTGATAAGAAAACTGCTCCAACAAGCTTCTCTAAATTCCTAGAAATGCATCACCCTGCTTAGGATCTTATTCTTCAGCAGTGACTTTCAACTGTACTCAGAGATTTTCCCCCTACAAATAGGATAATTAAGTACTGTGTTCTCCTTCTTGCAATAGAACCATGATACTGCATGGAAAATGAATATACATTTTCATGCATACATAAGCCAAGTATCCTTGACCCCTAGACCATAGTAAATCAAACATTCATCCTCAAAATCCTTCTCTTTGCCCAAGGTTTATAAATCCCTGACTTCAAATAAACATGCTGGGTGTGAATCCATGTGGTTGGTTGTATGCCACTTGATACCATCAGCCTTCCATCATGGCCCCTGAGAGTCATCATTTATCTCCCTTTGGGCCTGCTCAATGGCCCACTGGGCCTAGGACTCACTGGGTCTGTGTCTCACCAGGCCTGAGTCTTGGTTGCAACCAACCAGGCATGGACTTTCACCTGCACTTCTGAGGTGCTTAGCACAGCAGCTTAACCAAGAATGGTAACACTTTGGTATTGCCATAGGCTAGAACACCCGAATTTCCACTACCACTGGTGATCTCATTCTAGCTGTAACAGTCCATAGAAAATTCTTTTGATACTCCAGCCTAGTGAACATATCAGATTCAGAAGCCAGAAAAATATCAATTGAATTTTTGGCTTTTGAAAATGCTTATTTAAAATGCAAAAAGGTGATTAGACCTTTAAAAGCAAGATCAGCACCAAGAGAGGCATGGATTAGAAATACAATGGATATTTGATCTCAGGTTTATGATACTAACCTGATAGGAGAAGAACTTTCTAAGAATCTAAGTAAAGGAAAGGGGTCCAGCATGGCAGCAAACAGTGTGCAATGTTTCTGAGGGGAACAGGATCTAAAATTCTGAAATTTGTGAATGGAGGGGCTGCTGAAGCCAGAACATCCACATTGAGGTTTCCTGGGTGAGAGGGGAAAATCTGTGATTTTGGAGATTTTGTAGCCAGGTCACCCATGGACATCTCTGAGGATTGAGAGTGTCGAATATTCAACCCCCCCTGTAATTACCCTTGCCCAAACATGGGTCTCCCTGCTCAGCAGAGGTGGCAATAGTTGTCCCATGCATATGATGATATACATGAGTGATCCCATAATTTAACCAGAGAACTCCTTCAGCTGATAAACACTTTCAGCAAAAGGGCTGGATACAAAATTAACAAAAATTCTGTAGCCCTCCTATATATGAAAGACAAAAGGGCCAAGAAAGAAATTAGGGTAAAAACAACCTTCAAAATAGCCACTAATAACATAAAGCACCTTGGTGTGACTCTAACCAAACAACTGAAAGACCTGTTTAAAAAACAATTCAAGTTTCTGAAGGAAGTAATTGAAAAAACATATCAGAAGAAGAAAAGAGCTCCCATGCTCATGGATTGGTAGGATTAAAACAATGAAAATGGCCATCCTGCCAAAAGCAATCTACAGATCCAGTACAATTCCTATCACATACCCACACAATTCTTTACAGACCTTTAAAGAAAAAAAAGTCAGTTTCATATAGAAAACAAAAAATCCAGAATTGCTAAAACAATCTGTACAACAACAGATCTTCTGGATCTCAAACTGTTCCACAGAGCAATAATAATAAAAAACTGCATGCTACTAGCATAGGTACATAATGGTGGATCAATGGAATCAAACAGAAGACTCAGAAATAAACCAACACAGCTACGGATACTTTATTTATTTTTTTGACAAAAAAACCAAAACCATACAATGGAAAAATGACAGAATCTTCAATAAATGGTGCTGGTCTAACTGGATGTCTACATGTAGAAAATGCAAATAGATCCATATTCATCACCCTGAACCAAATTAAAGCACAAGTGGATCAAAGATCTCAACATAAAACCAGATACAACAAATCTGTTAGAAGAAAAAGTGGGGAAGAGCCTTGAACTCATTGGCACAGGAGACAACTTCCTGAAAAGAACACCAACAGCACAGGCTCTACAATCAACATTCAATAAATAGGACCTCGTGAAACTGAAAATCTTCTGTAAAGCAGAAGACTGTCATCAGATCAAAACAACATCCTACAGACTAGGAAAGTATCTTCTCCAACCCTAAATCTTACAGAGGAATATTGAATGGCAGAGAAACATTTAAAGCAATGCTCAAAGTCCTTAGTCATCAGGGAAATGCAAATCAAAACTACCCTGAGATTTACCTTACACCCATCAGAATGCCTAGGATAAAAAACTCAATTGACAACACATGCTGGTGTGGATGTGGAGAAAGGGGAACCCTCCTCCATTGTTGGTGTGAATATAAACTTGTAAAACCACTTTGGAAATCAATCTGGCTCTTTCTCAGACAATTAGGAATAGTGCTTCCTCAAGATCCAGCTATACCACTCCTAGGCATATATCCAAATGATGCTCAAGTACATAACATGGAAATTTGCTCCACCATGTTCAAAGCAGGTTTATTCATAATAGCCAGAAGCTGGAAACAACCCAGATGTCCCTCAGTTGAGGAATGGATACAGAAATTGCACATTTACACAATGGAATACTACTTAGTAATTAAAAACAAGGAAATCATGAAATTTGCAGGCCATTGGTGGGATCTAGAAAAGATTATCCTGAGTGAGGTATCCCAGAAGCAGAAGGACACATATGGTGGATATTAGACATATAATATAGGATAATCATACTGAAATCTGTATAGCTAAGGAAGAAGGAGGACCCTGGGTAAGATAATCAATCCTCACTTAGAAAGGCCAATGGGATGGACATCAGAAGAGGGAGAAAACAGGGAACAGGGCAGGATTCTACCACAGAGAGCCTCTGAAAGACTAAGGAATATGGAGACCACTGGACAAATAAAACTTTGGAAGAAAAAGGATAGATCACCTAAAGAAAATGTCCAAAGAAAAGGAGTAAACTGGCCAAGTGGTATCACCTACCTCCATGTTGTCTCTTCTGCCTTCTACAGACATAAGTGCAAATGATCTTTATGTGCTTGTTAAAGGAGAATTCAAAATCTCAATCTCATATCAGAAAAGCCACCTGGTAAGAAACAGAGGAAAACAGAAAAATAAGGGATGATTCTATTGTCATGAATCTCATAATCTTCTGGCAAGTTGTGATTTCTGTACTTACCACAAACTTCAATAATCAAGAAGAATGTGTACAGTGTGTTTGTGAAAGAATGAAGGGGTGAGAGAAAAAGCCAAAAACATAAGCCTAAAATATAGCCAAGTTTACGTGAAAAGACCTAAGGAAACTCTAGCATGAAAAATGTGCACTGGACCAGAGATAACTTTTATTTTGTAATTAATACAAATTAAATAAACACAGATTTCACAACTGCTACAAGACAAACACAAAGCGACACCTAAACTGTTATATTTCTGACACTCCAGCTGCTACTAACCTCCTTTACAGAGAGTCCTTTTACTCTGGAAGTCTCTTGGAAAATGGAGGTGATCATAAAGCTGGGCTATGGCTTGCAGTCCCTCATGTCCCCTTGTGGGTTCAGGCACAGCCCAGCCCTTGCCGACACTCACACACAAAAAATGTTGGAGAATAATTTAGTATCTTTTTCTTGCTGCATGAATTATGTCATAAGATGTGGAATCTGCCCTATCCACTTACCTAAAACCAGGCACACCTGACAAAATTCTGCATCTCAGAAATTCCTTTTGTACCCTCGAATTGAATTTCCCTAAATCACACCATTGTGACTAGTGGTAGTTGAAAGGTAAAAAACAACAACAACAACAAAACGTAATCAAGTATTGCTGAAAAATGACCACCACCACCTCTTTTCTTCTAGTTTCAAATGATTTGTAAAATTTGTTACACAAAACTGTATGTGGAATACAACGTTCATCATTTCTAGAAATGAGACCTTCAGTTTTCCAATTTGTCCACTGCAATACCTATGCCTGTGTGTGCACACTAGGTAGTCAAATTATAAGCACCACAACTTTCTACTGCTCAGGTCACAAAATCCTCACTTCTCTGGTCAATAAACACTCAGGAAGGGTTGAAGGCCAAGGGTCTCTGCCGAGATCACCACATGGAGACCAACAGAACCACAGCCTGAACCACAGTCTGAACCACAGTCCATCTCTTTCAAAGCAGATCAGGCTGTGAGAGGTCAGCAGCCTTCTCTTCCTGGCCTGGGAAAATGGCCCCACACTCAGAATGACATGGCCTCTGGTCTCACTCACAGCTCTTTAGAGCTACATCAGAGGAAAATCCCAGAACAAACCCATCAACTACCTCCCACTATTGCTCCTGACTGCTATGCCTGCCCAGAGTTCCTCATTAGCTTGAACAATAAAGCTGAGTCTCAGAAAAGTAGTAGCCCCTCTATCAGTGGATCAAAGGTCAAATGATGCAGATAACAGAGGCATTCTAGCTTTGCCCTAACCCCTATGGGTACACAGAGCCCTAGTTTTGTTCTAAAAGAATGAAAATCCCAATTATTCGATTTTAAAACCTGCTAGCACAGAAAAGGCAAAGAGAGCACCCATCTGATTTTGCTACTCACCTTACCTCTAAGAGGAAGAAGCTCCAAAAGCTCACCAGTTCAGATGACAGCTCTGGGGGCGATAGGCAAAAGGAACCCAAGGCCAAAGGCTTCTAGCTCAATGCTCAAAAAGCCCAAAATCTACAAAGCTAAAACTCCTTCCACTTTTACACTCTGTCTTAAATACATTTCAGCTGAAAGTTCCACTTACTCCTTAATCCCCGTTAGCTGGTTTCTTGCTTTACCTCTTGACCTAGAATTAACATTAATAAATCCTGTGCACAGAGAGCTTTTGAATTAAAGGCATGTTATAGGGCTGATGGAACCATACCGTAATGACTTGTTTACAATAAATTGTAAGTTCTTGGAATTAAGGTTTGTATTAGGGCTCACCCACACCAAACAAAGCACGGGTTTTTACAGTTCACAATCTCAGGTATCACACTGGGATCAGATATCCTGCAACATCCTCATCTTCGAAATGTTTTAAAATACAATCTTCCACTTTTCCAGGGCACCTGCTCATCTTCCCAGATACAAGCCATTTATGTTGCACATTCCATTACACACTCAGTGTCCAGTGCAATCACCTCTACCTCATAGTTGGGAAGTCCTTCATCAAAACTTCAGTCAAAGCCAAAGAGTAACAACCATTAAAGAAACAAATGGCCATGGATTTGAGAGCAAGGAGTAGTTAATGAGAGCTCAATGAAAATGAGAAATAAAACAAAAAGGATATGGCTGTACCTAGAAATGTTGGAGTAAAAAGTTTATTATAGATAGACAAGAGAACATAGTCATACACAGGAAAATCTGGGACAGTTTAGAGTTGACATGACCCTGAGCTATGTGAGACGAGAGGAGAGAGGGAAGTGGAGAGCCAGAACAAAGGTCTAGAAGGATAAATGATAAATGAAAATGACCAGGTAACTAAAACGGTTAGAATACATAAGGAAGGACAGCTGGGAGGAGGGCAGCTCCACTCCTGGGCTAGAGATCTGTGTTTGACACCCATACCTTGTAACAGGTAAGGACTGAGGGATGCTGGGAGGACCTGACAGCAAGGTCTACTTTGCTTTGGTAAGTAGGCTCCTCAACCATTCATCCCAGCATTTGAGACCTGAGAGTAGAGAGGAATGAGTACGTTAAAACAATTTCATTATAATCTTAAAAATTATTTTTAAAAGTTGAAAATGGCCTTATGGTCCAATATTCTTCGAGGACTTCAGGTATATATTAGTGCACATCAATTGTTACTCACCTTTTCTCTCTGGTTTTGCAATTTCAAATGGGGGAAACATTCCTGTTAGGCAGTACCACACCAGTTTCTCCAGATCTTCTGTATTGTTTTAACTAGTTCAACTATCAAAATTTGCTTTCCAGAAACAATCTCAGCTCTTAATACATATTCTTGATTTCATTGTGTATGAATCCCCTCAAACATCCAGTTTTCACTTTTACTGACTGTCTGAAATTGATTACCTGACTCATTACCATCTTTCCTCCTCATCCTCCCTTTTTGTGTTGTAACCAGCTTCAAAGTAGGTCAGTGAACTCAATTCTCACACAAGTCCCATCTTCAAAAAACAAACAAACAAACAAACAAACAAACAAAAAAAAACAGGAAAACCAGGGCTGTCAGTGGACACTCATTCACTGGTCTCTTTTACTTCACAGAGACCAGTCAGGGTCCACCTGAAAAGACTTGCAAGACTGTGTTCTAGGCACTGGGCAGTAGAGGTAACATTCAGTGTTGAAATAAAGTGTAAACTATATAACAAGTGAAAAGCTGATCTACAGGAGACATTGCTTTAAACAAAACAAATATCAACGTACTAGAGAAAAAGGAATGAAATTCTTAATGACTGGGGATTATCAGAGAATATTAACTAATAAGAGACTAGGAAAATGATGCATCAACAAAAAATTTAATAATACCAACAACTGACTTTTCTAAGTATTTATTTATTTATTATTATGTATACAATGTTCTACACGCATGCACACCTGTACACTGAAAGAGGGCACCATATCTCATTATAGATGGTTGTGAGCCACCATGTGCTTGGTGAGAATTGAACTCATGACTTCTGGAAGAGCAGCCAGTGCTCTTAAGCTCTTAGTTGAAAAAACACATAGGCATACAGACTTTGAAAAACACAGGCCATTCTGTGGTAGAGGGAAAGCCATTAATAAGATACTGTTTAATGTTTCCCCTGTGTCCAATATTAGCTGCTGAGACTGGTAACCTGACAGACATAGCTTTATCCACTAGCCTGTGTCTCAAATTTGAACTGACAGAACTATGTCAATGAGGATTGTACATACAGGCATAGGACAGTCCCTTAATTTGAAATTCAATATTCACTGGATCAAGCTACCTGACCCAAATTGTACACCCACCAATCTGGTATGTTTTCATTCACATTCATGAATTAATAAATACACGTTGGAAAATTACAAATTAGAAACCTCATCCTGCCACATTTCTAGATAATCCTTGTGAGCAAACATGTATCCCGGGATCCTAATCTCTAACAGGCCTGGTTAGCATACTACTGCTCTGTGGAGTGTTTTACAGGCAGTCTTCCCTCATCTAAATTCTAACTGGTGTCACTCATTTCTAAGCAATAGTAAATACTTTACATCATCAGTTCTAATCTTCTATATCACAGCTTAATATTGGAGTGCTCTCTGACACAGGACATACCATTTACAACCCCCACAAAATCCAAATGCATCATTAGAATTGAGAGAACCAGACCTGGCACCTCCAAAGGTAACCATGAATTAGGCCTAAAAATGATTACCTAAAGGTCACCAAACTAGTGGCCCCTCCACAAGGTCACCGCAAACTAGGTTATGGGTCACCAATTCCAGAAATAAGGTCATAAGATTCCCTACCCAAGGAACAGTCTGAGGATAACTACAAGAATGTGAAAGTATCTTATCTCAAGTTGGGATATTTGTGCTGAGCAGCCCACCAACCTTGTATTAGAACATTCCATGGCACAGAAATTAACTAACATTCCTGAGACCTATAGCTACCTCACTCAGTGTTAGTTATGTTAGCTAGCCAATCACTTTGTAAAAAGTTTGCCCTCACTGAAAGTCACCCAATCCTGTAACTGTTAAACTGTTAAACTGTTAAACTTCCTGTTCCTTATTCAGACTATAATCAAAACCCTGCCATGCAACTGCTCAGGGCTTTCCTCTCTGGTCTGCTGTGTTGGTGGTCATGGAGGGACTGGGGTTAAGCCCCTATAAAGCTCTCTGCTCTTGCATATGTTGTCCAGCTCCTGATGATCTTTGGGGACCCTAAGATCAGGGCATAACATTTGGGTGCTCATACAGGATTCCCAAGAGCCCCAAGCACCACTGGCACATGAAGCTGAACACCAGCCTCATAAGTGAGAACTCTGTCCATGTCTGTTTGTCTGCCTCTGCCTCTGTGTTTCCGTAGTTTCTGTTTTCAAGCCTTGAGGCAAAATCTGTAATCTATGTGGTTAGAAAGGTTAAAGATGATGCTCTGGAGAGCTGTGAGCCACACGGAAGACAGTCCAGATCCCCCTTGAAGGGGCGCATCTATAAAGAGAGTTGAACACAGAGTTTTCTGTGATCTCTGGATCTCAGAGGGCATGAATGTGCCCCTATCTGTAAAGGGTGGTAGAGAACTCAGTTTTCTGTGATCTCTGGATCATTGGATAAGGACAAGGCAGCTAGCTCCTGCAGCACAGATTTGCTGATTTCCTACTTTCATTTTTTCCACTGCAGGAGTGGTGGGATCTGTTGTCTGGCTCTGTGTATTTTTCTACTGCACAAGCAGTGGGATCTGGCTGTTTTGTCTTTTTGTTTGACTGTCTTGTCTGTCACTGTCTGGTTTTTGTTATTGGGCCTGACTGAGGACATGGGACAGAATCCTTCTATCTCCCTAAATTCTATTATTTCCCATTTCAAGGAGCCTTGAGCCATGCTCCAAAGGCTAAGTGACAGTGGTAAGGAGGTGCCAAGGGATGTATGTGGTATGCAGAGCCCCAGGCTTGGCACCTCTGCCACTGGTCTCTGGTCTCTGGTCTGGCATAGCTTGGCTACTGCTCTGGGTCTCAGATCTGGTAAAGATCAACAGATACTGGAGTTGCTACTCCAGTCTCTGGTCTGGCTGAATGCTTGCCGTTCCAAACTCTGGTGTAGGTGGGTGGATCCTGATTTCAGGGCAGGCCACCACGAATGGAACAGGATAGAGGACCCATAGAGAGACAGGCCACTGTTCTGAGTTTTGGTATTTTCTTCTTCCATTCTCTTTGCGTGCATTGTACCCAGTACATTTTTTCTTGTGTTGTTCTTTTGTGGTTTTGTTTGCTTGTGATGGTCTCAGTGGGCCAGTGACCAAACAGTTGTGCTCCACGGTGACTTTGCCTTCCCCACACACCCAGAACTACAAGCTGAGGCACCTCTGGTCTCCAGTGGGAGCACACATTTCCACACGCTTGGGTCAGAAGGCTTGGTTGGAGAGGGGTATGTATGCAGAAAATCCTGTTGCGCTGGACCTCGTTGTTTCCTTGCTTCCTCTCTGAGGAAAGTTGGTGACCTGAGGTTAGCTCTGACTTGGAACAATAATCGTCAAATATGCTCTTAGCCAAAATATATTGTGGTTATTACTGTTGTTATTATTATTTGGTTAGGATCCCCTGTAGCCCAGCCTGGCCTGAAACTAAACAGCTATAAGATGTCCTTGAATTCCTGATCCTTCTGCTCTGCCTCTTGACAACTTTCTTCCTTGCTCAGTGTGAATTTACAAACATTGCTCTTGAAATGATGCAATTATGTGAAAGCATTGCCAAAGGGACCCCTGCTGTCAGGAGGGGAGGGGAGGAACATGTTCAAAAATTTCCTGGCATGAAAACAGAAAGGAAAAAAACCCTGCTTAATTAAGTTCCACATTTTCTGTGTATGCCCAAGAATTCTTAAGTTGTGTTTATATGTACATCCTTACATCATATATATACTTTAAAAGCTTGCTGAATAATGGTGTTTCAATGTCTTCCTCACATTTCAACTGAATTATTTTGGGGCCCTAAATCTAAACCTAATTCTTATTAATATTTGAAGGTTTTGCTTGTTTTGAATGTATGGTTTTATTTTCTTAGTTAACAGTGTGTGCACAGTCCCTTACACCAGGGTCATCATACTTGGGTCTCTAGAAAAGTAATGATAAACAACAAACAGTACTAATAATGTTAGTGACTAAAATGAAAGTTACTGAGTTCATTGTACAATGATCTCAGATGCTCTTTTCAGACAGGACATTTTATGATGAAAAATTTTTTTAATGAGGCACAAAATGCCTCTTAAGCTTAGGGCTGGTTTACAGCATGCTCTTGAAAACAAGGTTCAAAATGCATCCTGCAGTCATAACATCAAATGATTTACAGAGAGGACACAATCAGCTTTATAGATATGGTCTTCTGGGGATAAGTATGGCAGGATGCAAAACCCTGGACATTTTCTTATAAAACCTAATGAAAACATACATTCTTCCCAGAAAATGAATATTTTCATAAAACCAACTATGTATAAAGCAGGTATTCAGTGAATGTCAGGAGAGGGACCAGGTTAAAAACTAACACCAAATAAGTAGCACTGTTGCTGTATCTGGAATTTCTATCTTGTTTGGAAGGCAGATAAAAGAAGACAGTTAATCCCTGTATTTAAGGCAGAGCATCTGCATAAAGAGAAGCAATGCTTTGCATCTCCTGTTCCTTTTCTTTCTCCTCCTCTTCTTCCTCCTTCTTTAACTTGTATATGTGAAGCAAATGTTCTACCTCTGAGCTGCATTGCTCAGAGAAGCTGCATTTGCTTCTGTGCAAAACAAGTAGATACAGATAGTCTTTGCATACGATAAAGCCAGATGCTAAATCTCACTAAAGCTTAAAGGAAGTAACTTGTTATGGGACAAATGAAAGAGAACACAGAGAAAGCAACAGGCATAGAGGAGGATGTCTTAGTAAAAGCAGTAACAGAACAAGATAAAAAGACTTCAGGAGAAGTTTATTACAGTCGGCACAATGGCTGGCATTAATAAATAAAATGCTACATGCTCCCATCCTTTAGGTGGGAATTCTGTATTACTATCAGATTACGAAGACTTTGTTCAAGGCATTTACTACTTAAAAGGTTATTTGTCCTTCTACAGAGAGTTACTGTTTGTGAATTAGGTACCCAGTACTGTGCTAAGTCCTGAACACACAGAAAATGATTCATGAAAGCACCATTCTTTCTCTAAAAGCTTACACCCTTGTGGGGTAATCCACCATAAAGAAACCTATAGACCATGCAAAGAAATGTATACATCATTATAAAATCCACTATGAAACCTAAAGAAAAGCAAGAGGGATCTAACACCCCAGAAGGGATAAAGAACATACGTATTCAAAGGTCCAGAGTTGAGAACATTTTAGTTCCATAGGGGAAATGAAAGAAAGTGAATTTGTTTGGAATATAAATGGGAAGAAAGTAATAATAATATTAACAACAACAATAATAGTAATTGCCAGAGCCCGCCAGTAGAGTTGAATTGTTCTTGAGTCTGGAGTGAGGACTGAAATTGATAAACCAACAGACAACACATGGGACCTTTCCGAGAGGCTCTAGTGGAAGCTAGATGCCTTGCTTTATATCAGACTCCTCTTAAGACAGAGTAAAAGCACTTTAGTATAATGAGTTAAATTCACAAGTAGGTGAAACAAGAGGTGTGATTTTGAGAAGGTATCCTACATGATGTCTCAAAGAAAAGAAGCTAGACTTGGAAATTCTTCACTAACTCCAGTGAAGGCCTTAAAAACAGTCTTTCTGCTGAGACTTAAATATCAAAGCAGCTGGTAAAACAGCAGTTCCCAACAAGAAATAACAAAGACTAAAGAGGAAGCTGAGGAGATGGTTTAGTGATGAAAAATACTTTCTGTGGGGCTGGAGAAATGGCTCAGATGTTAATAGGACTGGCTGCTTTTTGTCATGAGTTCAATTCCCAACAATCACATTGTAGCTCACAACCATCTATAATAAAAATTGTTGCCCTCTTCTGGCATGCAGGTGTATATGAAAACACAACATTATATACATAATAAATCTTAGAACAAAGCAAAACATTGTCTACTTTTTTTGCAGAGTTCCTAGCATGTCCATGGTGGTTCACAATCTTCAGTAGCTCCTGTTACAGGGAATTTGATGCCATATGGCCTCCTGGGAAATAAGACACACATGTGGTACACTTCTATACATACAAGTAAAATAATCTTATCACTCATCTACATAAAAATACCCTCTCAAAAAAAAAGAGGTCAGCAGGTGTGGTGGCACACACTGGATCTCAGTGATTTTGAGGCCACCCTGGTCAACAGAGCTAGTCCAGTCAGGCAAAGCTACATAGGGAAATCCTGTCTTGAAAAGCAAAGCAAAATGACAACCAACCAACCAACCAAACAAACAAACAAAACAAAACAAAACAAAAACGATCATAAAACAAGTGTGGTGACACATGCCTGTAAATGGAGCATCAGGAAGGTCAGGAATGAAGGTCAACCTGGACTATATGAAACTCAGTCTCAAAAACAAAACAGCAGCAGCAACAACAAAACAACACAAGAATCTGAGTGCCTGAGATGCTTTGGGACATTAAAATTTTTATCTTAATTCCTGTCTCCATTGAAAGCTATTGAGGAGTGTAGTTCTTTGAATGAAAATGACCCCTACTATCTCATATGTTCGAAAATCTGGTCTCCCGTTGGTGGAACAATTTTGGAAACATTAGTAAGTGTGATCTGGTTGAAGAGTTGTGTCACTGTGGGTGGGCTTTGAAGTTTTAAAATCCCACACCATTCTCAATTAGCTCTTTGCCTCATACTTATAGATCAGGATGTAAGCTCTTAACCACTGTTTGCTCTGGTGCTCTGCCTGCCATTACTGTCTGCCACCATGGTCTCTGCCATGATATTCATGGACTTATCATCTGAAACTCTAAGTACCCAAACAACTGTTTCTTCTATAAGCTGCTTTGGTCATGATATCTTAGCATAGTGATAGAAAAATAACTAAGACAAGTGATTTGAAAATAGGATAGAATTGATTTGGTGTACACTTATCTCAAGGACCTTTTTGTTCTATAAAATTAATAGTAAGATTACAAAAATTTAAACATACACACACTTTTATGCACTGCCTGAGGATGGGTCCATGTGGTCTTGTTCTCAATTCCCAGCATAACTTAAAGGGGAAACTTACACAATGTTCTGAGCCCTTGATGTCCTGCAGATGAAGGAGGAGGATGTCCTCAAATTCCTTGCCACAGGAACCCAGTTATGTGGCACCAACCTTGACTTTCAGATGGAGCAATGCATCTACAAAAGGAAGAGTGATGGTATCTACATCATAAATCTGAAGAGGACCTGTTGCTTTAGGCTCAGACTACTGTTGCCATTGAGAACCTTGCTGATGTCAGTGTCATCGCCTCCAGGAACACTGGTGAGCAAGCTGTGCTGAAGTTTGCCGCTGCCACTGTAGCCACTCCAATTGTTGCCCCCTTCACACCTGGGATCTTCACTAACCAGATGCAAGCAGCTTTAGCGAGCCATAGCTTCTAATGGTAACTGATCTCAGGGCTGAAACCTGCCCTTCCCAGAGGCTGCTTAGGTGAACCTGCCTACCATTGCTCAGTGCAAGACAGATTCTCTGCACTATGTGGACATTGCCATCCACGTAACAAGGAAGTTCACTCAGTGGTGGATGCTGGCCGAGGAAGTACTCCTCATGCATGGCACTATCTCCTGTGAGCAGTCATGGGAGGTTATGCTTGGTCTTTACTTCTACATATACCCAGAGGAGACTGAGAAAGAATAGCAGGCTGCTGCTGAGAAGGCCATGACCAAGGAGGAATTCCAGGGTGAATGGATTGTGCCAGCTCCTGAGTTCACTGTCGCTCATCCCGAGGTGGCAGACTGGTCTGAGGGTATGCAGGTGCCCTCTGTACCCATGCAGAAGTTCCCTACTGAAGACTGGAGTGTCCAGCCAGACACTAAGGACTGGTGAACAGCTCCCACAGCATAGGCCACTGATTGGGTTGGAGCCACCCTTGAGTGGTCCTGAGCTCCTCTGCAGAAACCTGTGCAAACAGCAAAGGTGGAAGGAAAATAAAGTTCCTAAAAGCTGAAAATATGCACACACACACACACACACACACACACACACACACACACTTTAGAAACAATAGTTTTGACTGTTGGGTGTAATGGTACACTTCTGTAATCCTGGCTCTTAGGAGGTTGGGGCAGAAGGATGGTGAACTTGGGCTATGTAGTGAGATCATCTCAACAATAATGACAAGACTAGAACAACTAGAGATTGTTTTGATGCTGGGGTATGTAGCTCAGTGGTAAATCATGTGCTAAGCATGCACAAGGTGGTTCTAGGTTTCATTGTTATCTCCAAAATACCAAACAACCAAAGCAGAATATTGGGGCTGGAGAGATGACTTGGAGGCTAATAGAACTGGCTGTCCTTCCAGAGGACCTGAGTTCAATTCCTGGCAACCACATTGTGGTTCACAACCACCTATACAGGGATCTGATGCCCTCTTCTGGCATGCAGGTGTATATGCATGTAGAGAACTCATAGACATAAAAATCAAAATCAAAAAAAGAAAAAAAAATGGGCCGAAGAGATGGCTCAGAGGTTAAAAACACTAGCTACTTTTCTAAAGGTCCTGAGCTCAATTCCCAGCAACCACCCCCCCTCTCTACTCCAGCATGCACACAGACTGCACCAACAGAGTCAGCTTTGTGGAAACACACCCTGTTCAGGTACTAGGGATCTGCAGTCAGAGGAGCCCACCTTTGTTCTAATGCTCTGCTAAAGCTTTTGAAATCTTTAACTTTTGAACAAGGGATCCTTCACTTTTGTTTTGCACTGGACTCTGCAAATTATGTAGCCAAGGCCTGTGTACCAAATATTCAATCTATATAAGAACAGCCTGCAAAGCCTCTCAGTAGCACTGTGACCACTGCAGTCCCAGATACTTCGAAAACAAATGTCAAGACACAATGGCCTAAGACACAGTCTGTCAGCCATCTCTGGATTTCTCTTTCCTGCACTCCAAACATAGTTCAAACTGAAAATGTGTGCTTGGTACACTAACTTTTTTTTCTCAAAATAGGGCTTTTCTGTGTAGACCAGGCTGGCCCTGAACTCAGTGCGACCCACCTGCCTCAGCTTCTCTGAGTGTGGGCTCACAGGTGTGTGCCACTGCTCCAGGCTTACAGACTTAATTTTAAGACTGGGTCAATATCTTGCTTTTTGTCTTTAGGTTTTCTATATAAGGACTTGGAACATAGCTCAGTTGGTAAAGTGCTTGCCTTGCATCCATGAAACCTCGTGTTTTGTACACACCTGTAATCCCAATAAGGAGGTGCAGTCAGGGGCATCAGAAGTTCAACATCATCTTAATGTGCTTGGAATTTTTGAGGCTAGCCTGAGATAAGTAAAACCTGATTTTCAAAAATCAGTTTTACATATAAAAAGCCATTTTTTTACACACATGGAACCAATGGAGAGGGAAAAGGGTAAGGAAGGTATTATAAACTATCAAGATGGGAAATGACAATGATGTGAGTGTGAAATGGACATGTGGGAAGTAGGAGCAACAGGACTGAAAGACAAATGTGGGCCTGAGTGAAAGGCCAGTATCGAGGGTAGCAGTCATTGAGATTTTTGCTTAGGCAACTTCGTGTTTTGAGATATGGCAGTCATCAGGGAAATTTCCACATCTCTCAGTCTCCTAAGTTATGGGTTGGGAGAAGAAATCTGAAGGAGCCCTGGTTGTGGCTGCAGGAAATATGATCAAATCCAACTCTCAGACTGCCTGCCTAAACTGTAGTGGCTGACCACAGCAAGCATTGGCAATGTCTGTACAGTGAAACCACTTACCCCACCACAGTCCACACAGGGAGTATCAGGCTGAGAAATCCCCCCACACTAGGAATCAGCTTCATCTTGTCTTGTAAGGCAAGAAAGGCTGTCTTCTCTCTTGCATAGCTTCATCACTTGAGGCTCCCAGCCCTCAGCAAAACAAATCTGGACTTTGATTGTTCTCTCCCTTGTTAGTGAAAGATGATGGTAGTTATCTTAGGGGGTGGAATGGCCTTTAGCCAGCCTCATCAATCAGGCTGTCCTGTCCAGGCTTATCAGTTTCAGCAGCCTGGCAGTTGTTAGGTGAGAAACCAAAGTATATCTTCAGTGGATGTTAATGTGTTCATGCATAGATAGAAACACACAGTACTTTTAGGCCTTTACCTTATGTCATGGGAAAACTTCATTTACAAAACAGCCATTTAAATGTCCACTAGTCTATCTAAGACCTTAATAGAATAAACATAGTCAAGAAGGTAGTGCTCAATTCTAGGTTTGGGAAACAACTTCGATAAAGAAAAAGAAAGAAATTAAAATAAACTTGCAAGTTGGGAATGTAGTTTAGTATTAGTAGGATGAACAATGATTACCTCAGGTTAATGTCAATATTTTCAAAGAGAATTTAAACAATATGCATTTAAAGAGTAAATGGGGGCTGGGGAGATGGCTTAGTGGTTAAGAGAACTTGATTCTCATCCAAAGAACTAAGTTCAGTTCCTAGCATCCATGCTGGATGCTCACAGTTGTCTCTCCCTCTAGATCTGGGGTCTCTGACACTCTCTTTTGGTCATCACATGCACACTCATACATATGTACACACAAAGAGTTATACACACACAAAATAAACATAGATCTTTTAAAAAAGGTAAAATGAGAACCCTATCATTACAAAGTCAACCCAAAATGGATCAAAGGCCAAAATATAAGAGCTATAAGTGTGCAAAGGTTACATAGTAGTGAACTTTCATGATGTTAAATTCAATAATTAATTTTTAAATATGACACAAAAATCATAGAAAACCAATAAAACTTTGGACTTCATCAAAGTAAAATACTTTTTTGAACCAAAGGGTAATATCAAGAAGATAACATGACAGTCTACAGAAAGAAAGTCTGCAGAGTTTTTATTTGACAGAAGTCTAGTTTTTAGAATAACAAACACAACAAAAACAAACAGGGCTGGGCTAGGGGTATGGCTCAGTAGAACAGAGCTTGCCTAGCATGGGGGAAGCCAAGGGTCAGACACCTCAGCAGGGTGTGGTAAAGGTGTAGTTAGGCAGAGGACTAGAATAGATATTTCTTCAAGGAAGATTTAGAAATGGCAGTCATACAGAGGAAAATATGCTGAACACCATGAGTCATTAAAGAAATATAAATCAGGAGGACAGTAAGACATCTACTCAGCTAGGCCTGGTGGTTAATTCCATGCTGTTAACCTCAGTATTGGGGATGAAAATTAGGCTGGAGGATCCAGAGTACAAGAGTAAACTAGGTCACAGGTTAGTTGGGTCTCTAGTGAGACCCTGTCTTAAGAGCAACAGCATAAGTTAATAATTCACACTTATTGGGCCAGGCAGTGGTGGCACACTCTTAATCCCAGCACTCACTCAGGAGTACAAGGCAGATAGATCTCTGAGTATGAGGCCAGCCTGGTCTACAGAGTGAGTTTTAGGACAGCCAGGGCTACACAGAGAAAACCCCACTTTTTTTAAACAAGCTAAAAAAGTAAAGCAAAACAACAAAACCCCAAACAAACAAACAAAAAGTAATCTATACCTCTTAAGATATCTATAATATTTTAAAAAAACAACCAAGGAAACAACTGTTGACAAAGATATAAAGATAGAAATAAAGTTAGAATTCTTGTTCAGTGTTGGTAGGTAAAATCATTACCATATGTAATTTACTACTATCCATTAGTGCTACTCTTAAGGATATACCAAGAGAATTGCAAACTGGTACTCAGGCACTTTTTTTTTCTTTTAAGATTTATTCATTTTATGTATGTGAGTGCTCTATCTGTATGTACACTTGCATGCCAGAAGAGGGCATCAAATCCCAGTACAGATGGTTATGAGCTACCATGTGGGTGCTGGGAATTGAACTCAGGACCTCTGAAGGAGCAACCAGTACTCTTAACCACTGAGATATCTCTTTAGCTCCACTCACATATTTTCTATACATGGTCATGGCGCTAGACAGAAACAATGCTCTATGCTCTAAATCACCAGTGGATAAGCAAGGCCTGATTTGTACATAGAGAAGAGGGTTATTCAACAGTAAGGAAGAATGCAGTACTGATGCTCTGATATAGTACAAGGCAGCACTAATGATAGAGCATGGATAAAACTAGGAAAAAAGCCAGGTGGTGGTGTGATGGCTCACACATTTAATCCCAGCACTCAGGGGGCTGAGGTAGGCAGATCTCTGTGAGTTCAAGGCCAGCCTTGTCTACAAAGAAAGTTCCAGGACATCCAAGGCTACACAGAGAAACCCTCGCTCAAAATATCAACCAACCAACCAACCCAAAAGCAAAAACCCAAAACCTAGGAAACAATATTCCAGACAAGATTAATTCAAGTTATAGGAAACAGGCAAACCCATAGAATCAGAAAGTGAGTGGTTATTGCCAGGGCCTAGAGAGAGAAATGGTAGTGTATATTTAATGGATTTTCGGTGGGTAATGAAAATGGTTTGAAACAAAAATGACAGCTGTATTCGTTGTCCAATGGTGAGATATATTAAATGCCACTGGAGTGTATATTTACTTTTATGATATATACATTTATTCCAAGTATAAAAAGATTGTTTATTTTATGTGTATGGATTTTGCATGTCTCTGACATGAACTGACTGCCCTGCTCTTTGATCACCTCCCCTTTAGGGAGCAGCCTTACCAGGCCACAGAGGAAGACAGTGCAGCCAGTCCTTATGAGACCTGATAGACTAGGATCAGAATGAAGGGGAGGAAAACCACCCCTATCAGTGGACTGGCAGAGGGGCATGGGTGGAGAAGGGAGAGGGTGAGTGGGATTGGGAGAGGAGGAGGGAGGGAGCTACAGGGGGGATACAAAGTGAATAAATTGTAACTAATGAAAATTAAAAAAAAATCAAAAAAGAAATAAAAAATAAACTCAATCGACTAGGATAATCTCTAGACTGGACAAAGAGCCCAATGAATTTATCTGATTGCACTTTTGCAATAGAGCAACTTGGAAGTTAATACCTGTTTCAGCTACCAGAGCTTTGAAACAAAAAAGCAGTGAAATTCAGGTGAGCAGGGCTCCCTGGGAAGCGACAGGACCATTTCAGGAGGATCCCTGGGATGCCCTGTTCTTAGGTGGAACCCAACTCTCTTGGGCACTCAGAGGAAAGCCCAAGGTGAACTCTCCCAGCCCAGGAATCCCAGAAACCATAGGTGTCTCTGAAGATTGCGCAAGTCTTTTCCTCCCCCGCCAGCTCGGTGGCATGTTTCTAAAATCCCAATCTGCACAACATAAACAGAAAACATTCAGCCAGAAAGCCTCGGTGGTGCAAATTAAAAGCTTCCAGCAGAGGGCGGGAGAATCTTTGCTGCGCGGCCAGTGGCAAGCAGGCAGCAGAGAAGAGCAAGCTTTCCAGTGACCTCACGACCCTCCATGCCCTTCTCCCCCCACTGCAAAAGGGAGAGAGAAGGCGGAAGGAAAGACCCCTGATAGAGGAAAATAAAGAATAGGGGAGGGGGGCGTTGAGGCAGAGGGCGGCCTCTAAGAGCTCCCCCTCGGAGCAGCCGCCCACTTCCTGAGCCGAGGGTCCAAGCCGCCTCGGGGGAACCCGAAGGCCGAGCCCTCGCAGATGGGGCGGGGAAGGGGCTTGCGAGGCCCAGCGCAGGCGCAGTGCGCGCCTCCACTGTCGAGAGTGACATAAGCGCCATTGCTATGGCAACAGCCGCCAAAGGGAAAGGGAAAATCCGTTTGGGTTGAGGCGGCGGCGGCGGCGGCAGTGAGGGTTGGCGACTGGAACCCGCTTCCCGGGCACGATGGCGGCGGTCGTGGCTTGGCTAGTGGACTACTTCATCGTGGAAGGCTGAGACCAGGAGAAGCCAGGTAAGGTTGTGGGGCAGGCGCCGTCCCGGGCTCCGCCTCCGCCTGACCCGGGCTCCGCCTCCGTCCCCTCGGGCTCCGCCTCCGCCCCTGGCTCAGCCTCTGCACACACTAGGCTCCACCTCTGCTCTCCCAAACTCCGCTTCCCTCATCCGCCGGGCTCCGCCTTCACCTCACAGGGCTCCGCCTCCCTCCGCTTCCGGGCCTCTCCCCGTCTCTACCCCGAGTTCGCTTTCGTTCCCGGGCTCCGCCCCCCTCCGCTAGTCTCCGCCTCTGCTACTACGGGCTCCATCTCCCTCCTCCGCCGGACTCCTCCCCTGCCCCCCCTGGCTCCGCCTCCGCCCCTCGGGCTCCGCCTTCGCCTACAGGCTCCTCCCCCGCTCTGCTTCTGGACTCCGCCTCCGCCCCCAGCAGCCATCCAGTGGGCTAGGCAGTGCTGGGCCTGGCATCGCGGCTGGGAGGCTGAGAGGAGAGAGGGTTGGGTCCCAAGGTGGAGGAGCCTGTTGGCCATCGCGGAGCAGGCGATGTGTGTGAGGGACGCGCTAGACGGCAGTTGCGAGGCAAGGCAGGGCTGTGCAGCTGGGGGCTGGAGTGCTGGGCGGGTCGGGAGAGCCTGTCTGAGTTCTGCCAAGAGCTTTTGTGGAGGATGCTGGTACCTGGGACCGCGCCCTCTTGCTGCCAGGGTTGGGAGGGCGGGAGTACACTCTGAGGAGTTTCTAGGATACCCTTGTGCTCTGCATCCTGAGGAAGAGTGATGCTGGGGCCAGTCCTCCAGGAATGGAAGTGCAGAGTCCGGTGCTGCCTCCTGCCTGCCCTAGGGCGGGTAGAGTGGGGGAGCTTGGACATCCCAGTCGAATGAATGCCTTAAAAATGTACTTAAAAAGGCTACAGGATCCGTGCACATTTCTAGGAATATTGTTTCAGGACGTATGTGCCAGCATTCCAGGATGAAATGACTCTTCTTAAGTAAAGACAGCCACTGCAGGTGCTCTCTCTCATTTAGATTTCACGTGATTTAATTGTTCTCTTTATTCATCAGAGAATTCTTCATAAGCAACAGTTTGGCAGATACACTGCTGTTTATACTTTGATGGACTTGTACAACCAGGAGTTTACAGGGTTCATGCGGGCTTATTTTCCTATTTGTATTTCTTTGGGTTTCTATGTGTAGATAATCAGGATATAATAACAAGGTTACTGTAGAGCTGGGAAAGCTCTTTTATTTCAGGTTTATTCCAGTTTTACACTTGCAAGGAATTTTAGCTACCAGCCCTGCAGCCCCTTGTCTCAGGAGGTGCTTGGTTGTGTTTGGATGATTGTTAGTCTTTGGTAGCACTAGTGTACTAATGTTCTACTCATCTCTTTTTTATTATTTATTCATCCCTAAGAAATTGTTTAAGAGCAGGGACCCTTCACATTTTTTTCTCACTATTATCTAATTGAGGTCATTTAAGAGAATCACTTGCAGGTCGGTAGGATGGCTTGCTGGGCAAGCCTGGAAACCTGAGTTTGATCCCTGAATTCCTGAAAAGGTGGAAGGAAAAAATGATTGCACAGAGTTGTCATCTGACCTTCCCATATGTTCACTGATATTCATCCTTTACCCACATCATGAACACTCCCCCCCACACATTCACAATAACAAAAGAAGACTGTGGGCTGTATTTATAGAATCTTCTTGCTGCTCCAAAATGTCATGTCATTTCACTTTTCAGTCTCTTACAGACATAGTCTTACCCAGACTGCCAGTGTGGAGAATCAGCTTTGTTTTTAATCTTGTTCAGTTTTCAGTTACATTGTTCTTCTCCTTACAACAATTTTATTTAGTTTGTTTTTTTGACACAAATTCTCTCTACAGAGACCTGGTTGTCCTGGGCTTCCCTATGTAGACCAGGCTGGCCTTGAACTTACAGAGATCTGCCTTCCTCTGCCTCCCAAGTGCTGGAGTTAAAGACCACACACAACTTCCCTACAACAATTTTGAAACAATAACAAACTTGAAGATAGTTCCAAGTATGTACAGTTAATTGTTGTTTTACTTTGCACATTTTGAAAGGAAGCTGCTGACCTTATGCCCTGTCACTCAGAATGGTCTAGTGTTGATTTTATACAAACAAGAACTTTGTCTTACATAATGACAGTTCAGTTATCAAATTTGGTAATTCACACTGACACAGTATTACATTTAATTTGGGTTGTGTTGACTATGTTATTACTCACATAATTGTCGAGGAAGTGGGTACATTTAAGTGTTGCATTGTTTCCTTATCTTTTTAGTCTCTTTCAATATGGAATAGTTCTGTCATCTTTTTCATAATCCTGTCACTTGTGATGACTGTGGGTCAGTTATATTTTTCTTCATTAATTTATTTATTTGTTCATTTTACATCTCACAACCCCACTCCCTCCTCTCCTCCCAGTCCTGCCCTCATCCCACTCACCCATATTCCCCAGATAGCCCCCAACCAACCCACCCTGGCACATCAAGTTACATCAGTATTAAGTACCTCCTCTTTCACTGAGGCAAGACAAGGCAGCCCTGCAAGGAAAAAGGGATCCAGAGGGAAGCAACAGAGATAGGAGCCCAAGTCAGAGACAGCCCCTGCTCTAGTTGTTAGGGGACCCACTTGAGGACAAACAGCCCATCAATTTCATATGTGGAGGGATCCTAGGACTAGTCCAGGCATGTACTCTTATTGGTTCTTCAGTCTCTATGAGTCCCCATGGTCCCAGGTGAGCTGGCTATGTAAGTCTTGTGGTGTACTACCCCCTCCCAGCTCCCTAAATCTTTCCTTTAACTCTTCCACAGGACTCTCCAAATTCTGCCTAATGTTTGTTTGGCTGTGGGTCTCTGCAACTGTTTCCATTATCTATTGGATGAAGCCTCTCAGATGATAGTTATGCTAGTGTCCTGTCTACAAGCATAGCAGAGTATTATTAATAGTGTCAGAAGTTGAGTCTTTTCTATGGGTTGGGTCTCAAGTTGTGCCAGTCACTGGTTGGCCATTTTCTCAATCTCTGTTCCATCTTTTATTCCTGCATATCTTGTAGATGACAAATTTGAGTCGAGGGATTTGTGATATGGTTGGGGTCCCTCTCCCTCCTCTGGCTACAGGATGTGTCTACTTCAGTTTCAATATCCCTGCTTCTAGGAGTCTCAGCCAGGGTCAACCTCATATCTTCCCAGGCACCTCCAAAATTCCAGGTCTTCATCTTATCTCAGAGATGCCTCAACACCAATTTCCCTTCTTTTTTACCCCTCTTACTCCCCCATCTCCACTTTACCCACACATGATCCCCCCTCTTGTTCCTCTCCTCACCCCCCTCTCCCACCCACTTCCTCTCTCACTCCACTTCCCATGTCTGTCCCCTTCTTAGTGGGATTCAAGTATCCTCTCTTCTACCCTCCATGTTACCTAGTTTATTTAGGTCTGTGGGCTGTACCATGGTTATTTTGTGCTATATGGCTAATATCCCAGGTTAGTGATTTTTATAGACTCTCTCTAAGCTCTTTGTGTTCTCATAGATCAATACATAAACTGGGACAAAGGTATCACAAAAGTATAACACATTGTGTCCTATCAGGTGGTACATATTTTGACTTTGATTACCTGTAATCAGTGTTTTCCAGGATTTTCTACTACACAGTTAATACCTTGCACCCCCATGAGTGCCTTGACACTCTGTGTCTTGGTCCTCATCAGAATGTTAATGCATTTGCCATACACTTACATCAATATGGATTCATGATTTATGTGCCTTCTGTAGTGGACTGGACTGTTACTGTTTGTTTTAGTCTGCTGCGGCTAAGTGACAAATGATTTATAAACAAAGGCTTTACTTTTCAGAGTTGTGAACTCTGGAAAGTCTAAAGTTAAATTATGAGGTCTAGTTGGGGGCATGCTTATCTAGTCCTGTTCTCACTTTAAACTCAGTGTTATAGGATCTCTTCAATAAGGTTATGAACCTATTTATAAGGGCTTCACCTCCCAGACCTGGGTACCTCCCAAAGATCTCATGCAGCTCTGTTACTTTGGGTCTTAAGACTTCAACATAGGAATTTTGGGAGGACATAGATATACGTATCATTTTGATGTTTAAATTGTTTTGTCATTTGACCAATGAGAGCTTATAAATCTGGCTTCTGTGTCTTTTATTTTCTTTCCATTTTTAATCTTAATTTTTACTCATTACACTTTATTCACATTGAATCCCTCCATGCCCCCTCCCTCCTCCTCTCCCAATCCCATTCTCCCTACTCCTTCTCCACACACGTGCCTCCCCAAGTCCACTGATAGGGGAGGTCCTCCTCTCCCTTCCCCTGATCATTGTCTATCAGCGCTCATCAGGAATAGCTTCACTGTCTTCCTCTGTGGTCTGGTAGGGTTGCTTCCCCCTCAGGGGGAGGTGATCAAAGAGCAGGCCAATCAGTTCATGTCAGAGACAGTCACAGTTCCCATTACAATGGAACCCACTTGGACACTGAACTGCCATGTGCAACATCTGTGCAGGTTTCTAGTTTATCTCCATCAATGGTCCTTGGTTGGAGTATCAATCTCAGAAAAGACCCCTGTGCCCAGATATTTTTAGTTCTCTTGTTCCCCTTGTGGAGCACCTGACCTCTCCAGGTCTTATTATTTCCTACTTCTTTCATGAAGTGCTCTGCACTCTGCCCAAAATTTGGCTACAAGTCTCAGCATCTTCTATGATACCCTGCAGGGTAGAGCCTTTCAGATTCCCTCTGTGGCAGGCTCCTATCATGTTCCCTGTTTTCTCCCTCTTCTGATGTCCATCCTCTTTGTCTTTCTGAAGGTGGATTCAGCATCTTAGCTAGAGTCCTCCTCCTTCATAAGTTTCTTTAGTTGTACAGATTTTAGTATGTTTATCCTATATTGTATATCTAGTATCCACTTATGATTGAGTATACACCTTGTGTGTCTTTCTGCTGCTGAGATACCTCACTCAGGGTGATATTTTCCAGTTCCCAACATTTGCCTGCAATTTTCATGATTTCCTTGGGTTTTTTTTTGTTTTTGTTTTTGTTGTTGTTGTTGCTGAGTAATATTCCATTATGTAGATGTACCACAATTTTTGAATCCACTCCTCAGTTGAGGGGCATCTGGGTTGTTTCCAACTTCTAACTATTACAAATAAAGCTAATAAAGCTGTTACAAACATGGTTGGACAAATGTCTTTGTTGTATACTTGAGCATCTTTTGGATATATGCTTAGCAGTGGTATAGCTGAATCTTGAGGAAGCAGTATTCCTAATTGTCTGAGAAAGTGCCAGATTGATTTCCAATGTGATGTACAAGTTTACATTCACACCAGGAGTGCAGGAGGGTTCCTCTTTCTCAATATCCTCTTCATCATGTATTGTCACTTGAGCTTTAGATCTTAGCTCTTCTGATGGGTGTAAGGTGAAATCTGAGGGTTGTTTTGATTTGCATTTCCCTGATGGTTAAGGGCATTGAGCATTTAAGTGTTTCTCTGCCATTCCTCTATTGAGAATTCTCTGTTTAGCTTTGTACCCCCCTTTTTTTAATTGGATTATTTGATTTATTGCTCTTTAACTTCTTGAGTTCTCTATATATATTCTGGATATTGGCCCTCTGTCAGATATAGAGTTAGTGAACATCCTTTCCCTATCTGTAGACAGTATCCTTTGCTTTACAGAAGCTTTTCAGTTTCATGAAGTCCCATTTATTGATTGTAGCTCTTAGAGCCTGTGTTTTTGGTGTTTTGTTACACCAGCAAAGACACAAGACCTGAGAAAGAGATTTTCCTGGCACAGGCAAGAAGAGCATAAGAGTCCTTCCCAAAGCAATGGTTTGCTTCAAGAAAGCAAGCACCGGAATTTAACTTATGGCATATGGATAAGTTCAAATGTGCGTTTGTCTACTCAGAGACATTCTAAATTAAGTCCTATTCTGAATGTGAAAATAATGTAAAAATAAGAGATAAAAAGGCACTCTTGGCATTTCTTGGCAGAAATAGATGTAAAAATTTTAAAATTATGGACAGAAATGCCTCTGGAATGTTTACTTTTGACCACAGTTCTTAGCTGAAAATGAAGTAAATGAGGCCATGAAAGTAGATTTCTCAGGGAGCAATGACATCTGGTAATAATATCTGATCTATGAGAGGGATATTACAATGCTACAGTTCTCACTCATAGAAAGGACAGAGATCCCAATTTCAGAAAACTTCTAACATCGCTGTGTACACTATCCCTCAGGAAAAAAATCTATTACTTGAAAGATAGTTTGCATTTTGAAATCATTTTGATACATGATATTCCTACATAGCCAGGCCTGTTTTAGAAGTGTCCGTGGAGTTGGGCATGGTGGCACACACCTGTAATCCCAGCACTCAAGGAGGAAGAGGCAGACAGATTTATGTAATTTTGAGGATGGCTGGATCTACAAAGTGAGTCCAGAACAATCAAAGCTACACAAGAAAATTGTGTCTCAAAAACAAAAACAAAAAAAAAAAAAACTGAGAATACAGTCTGTGGAACAATCTGGCCTCAGTCTCAGAGAGATCAGCCTGCCACTGAATCCTAGGTTTAGGGTGACAAGGATGCACTTCTGAGCCAAGCTATGATTTTTAAGTCGTCTATCCTTGAATCAATAAATTAAAGGATAAAATAAGATATACAGAGGAACCATTTTCCTTTTCAAGAACAACAATAAGTCTTCAAATTCTACAAATAATTTCTGTCATCTATAAGTGGCTCCATTGCTTTGTTAATTTGATCATTTATAACTGGATATAAGGTATATAATACTAAAATCTGTACAGCTAAAGAAGCTAATCAAGAAGGAGGACCCTGGGTAAGATGCTCAATCTTCATTCAGAAAGGCAAACGGGATGGACATCAGAAGACAGAGAAAACAGGGAACTGGACAGGAAACTACCACAGAGGGCCTCTGAAAGACTCTATCCAGCAGAGTATCAAAACATATGCTGAGACTCATAACCAACCTTTGGGCACAGTATAGGTAATCTAATGAAAGAAGGTGGAGATAGAAAGACCTAGAGGGGACAGGAGCTCCATGAGGAGAGAAATAGAATGAAAAACTCTGCACACAGGGATATTTGGAGACTCATAATCCAAACAAGAACCACAAATGGAGATAATGTAATACCCGACAGATTTAGCCCATTGCAGCTTAGTGTCCAAGAGGGTACCCTAGTAATGGGAACAAGGACTGTCTCTGACATGAACTCAGGGCCTGGCTCTTTGATCACCTCTGCCTGCAGGGGGAACAGCCTTACCAGTCCACAGAGGAAGACAATGAAGACAGTCCCCATGAAACCTGATATACTAGGTTCAGATGGAAGGAGAGAAGTACCTCCCCTATCCAGTGGACTGGGGGAGGGGCATAGGAGAAGAAGAGGGAGAGAGGGTAGGATTGGGAGGGGATGAGGAGGGGTCTATAGCAGGGATACAAAGTGAATAAATTGTAATCAATAAAAATAAAAATGAATTAAAAAATGCTGGAGTGTGTTTGTGTATACATACATGTTATTGTGTATATGTGATAGAGTACAACTTATTGCTATTTATTATCTACATCCCATATATAAGTTCTTGACATGGAACACAATGAGTCTTTTGGCCAGTGACCACACTGGCCCTTATTTAGCCTGAAAATATTTTTATGTATATGTTAGTGTGTGATTTTGCATATACAGCAGCCCAACTATAGAAACATTAGAAAAATCTATAGCACTGATATGAACTACTCAGGGATTGAGCTCAAATCATCAGGCTTAGCAATAACTAAATTTACCCACTGAGACAATTCTCTGACCTTCACTTGCAGTTTTGAGAAATTCTTAAGAATAAGTCTTTACTCCTAAGAAGGAACTAACACATTCCAAAACAAGACAGGAGTGTATAATTTTCATTTGCAAGTAGAATTTATTATTCAAATAATTTCTTTTTCTTCCATCCTCAGATGACAATATAGTCACAATCAGAATAGAAGACAATATTGTACTGATGTAATTTTTCAAGTAAGTTTTATGAGTCTCAATGAGCTTAGTGGGGAGTGTTTGTGGTATGCAAAAGAGACCACATACCTTGAAGATCATAGAACCATGACAAAAATAGATCCCACACTCTTCGTATAGCTGTCATAGCCTAAGAATGACTAGTCCATCACACACATAAAATGTCTTTTTGAAATAAATCTTGTTGCTGTTACATTAACTTTCACTTCTAGATAAATCTCTAAGAAGGCAATACTTCAAGATGATGTGCCATATAGTAAATATGGGAACATGTAGAAGCATGAATCTTCAAACAATATATACATACATACATACACACATACTATTAAGCATCAATTAATTATTTATATCCAAGCAAGGCTTAAAAACAAACATCTTAAATGAATTTGTGAAAACATAAAAAGTACAAGTTCTCATAGACCCTTTCTTGAAAACTATGATCTCACACTGTCTGATATAAATGAGCAATGCGCCACATAGAGGATGTGGATTCCATTCTATGCATTGCAGCAGAAAAATACCAATAACCAAGTGGAAATGCATTAGAACATGAACAGCCACCACAGAAGGAATATCAGAACAACCTAATAAACTTCTGTGAATGGATTTGCTACACACACAGCAAATTTAATAGCTATTCCAATGTTTCAAAATTCAGACCACAACCACAATTGGTGATCTCCTCCATTATAATGAAGTGAACATAGTAAATAATTACTTCTTCTGAGGCTCTGATAAAAACAGATTCAAAATAGTTTCTTTTCTTGGAAATGAATACATTTATTATGTCCAAAGTAATAAACACTTTTGCATAAATAAGATTGCTCTCTTCTACGAATGCTTTTCTACTTCCTGACATCAAGATGATATATTAATATTTAAGATATTTACAGTACTGGATACATGGTTTTCAGTTAAGACAAGTTCATTCCCAGGACCTAGGTCAGGTTTTTGACAACTTTCTATAATGTTTGTTATGAGAAAATCAGTGGGTCTGGTCTATATGGAAAGTAAAGTGGACAGGCACATGAACAGACAAAGACAAACTGTTATCACGTAAGAGAAATTAGAACAAATTCTTAAATATACTCATGTTTTACTTGTATAAGCATTCATTACTGAACTCAGGTGTTGAGGGAACTACAGGCTTATCTACAAATGTCTTCATCATGAATTCCTTCATGTAACAGAAATCAAACATGTAGGTTTGAAATCAGAGAAATGAATCATTTTCAGTTGGTGGTATCATTTTGGGAATGTTTAAAAAAATGTATCCCTGCTGGAGAAAGTATGTTACTTGGGGTGGGCTTGATAGTTTTCAGCTGCATACCATCTGTAGTTCCCACTCTCTGTTTCATGCTGCAGGTGGAGGTTGTGAGCTCCAAGCTTCCTACTTTAGCTGCCATGTATGACATTTGTTTTGCCCAATTTAAAGTGATCCCATATCCTCTCCCATATCGTAAGGCAAAGTAAACACATTTAGAAGTTGCCATAGACATTGTGTTTGGTCACAGAAAATGCACTAATATGCACACATAAATTTTACAACTGGATGATTTATTTCATGTAATTGAAGTGAATTGTGAAATAAAAATGGATTATCTTACTGTTTCAATCCATATGCCTTTGGTCCACGAGATTTCAATTGGAAACAAAATAAGGATGGATGTCACAAACACATGCATACATCGTTGACACTTCTTAGAATTTTCCTCCAAACTAATCTAGTGTAATTGAATGCAAGTTGGTGGGTCAAAGACCTTTACAAATCTTTTATTCTAATAGATGTTCTACAGAATGAGTTCTTTTAGGTTCTCAAAGGCTACTGTGATATGAAAAGGCTTTAAGATGTAGCCCACAGAGTAAAGCTTTTACTCTTATATAATGGTAGCATGAAGCAGAAAACCTTATCATACTGACTATATTCATGGTTTTTCTCTGCAGCATGACTTTTTCTCATGATTTCAAGGAAAACCCTATGAAAAGGATTTACCACATTGCTTATTCAGAGGGTTTCCCTGCAGTGTGTTTTCTTTTATATATTTGGAGATAACTGTATTAAGAAGAGGCTTTATCACATTGAAGACATGTATAAGTTTTCTCTCTACTATCTGACCATTTGTATACCTGAAGATGACTTTGATATGCAAAACATGTAAAAGCAAATTGTATGTGGGAACATGCAAAAGCAATTTGTCCTAAGTATTTCCTTTTAGTTACCAGCATTCATTGATATATAGGGTGAACATAAGTTCAAGTTCATAGTCCCTAGGAAAGCTGTAGACTTCTCAATAGCTGACCGGCTTTAATTACTTAACTTTTGTTGCCCAAAATGACTGTTCCATACCATGATTTCTGGTCCCCTAACATAATAACTGACCCAAACCACAAATTCTCTTTATTAAAACACAATACCTTTTCCTAACCACAAAACAACAAATGGATATGATTGTTTTGACTGTTAAACCTACATTTTGCATCAGGTGACTTCCTCTAAGACATAAACAAATCCCATATCCCTAAACCATGACTAATGGAAATAATTCAGTTGTAAAACGCTAAAGATGTTTATGATTTTCAAGCTCAGAACCTCTGTAACTTTCTGGCTCATTAGATGGGTAGGCATCACAGTTATACATTATGTGTCCTTCATCAAACTGGATGACAATCTTTTTTTATCGGTATTGATCTGTTTGAGTTATAATGGATTCAGTGGACAGAAGAACACAAAAGCCTTACCATATTCATTATATTCTCAGATTTTTCTCTCCATTTTGAAACGTTTATGATGATGTAGAATATAGATATGTGCAAAGGTCTCCCATTTTAACACATTCATAAATTTTCTCTCTGTATGAATTCTTTCCTGATGACGAAGATTATACAAATGTGGAGTAGCTTCACCATGTAAATACACTCATAGTCTTTTGTTCCAGTATGAATTCTTTCATGACATTGAAGATAATTGTGAAGAGCAAATTTTTATTAGATGACTGTTTTGTGAAAAGGCTTTACCACATAGATTACATTATTAAGGTTTCTCTCAAGGGTGAGGTCTTTTATGTATTAGGAGATGACTGTTACATGCAAAGGCTTTCACACATTGATTACATCCATAAGAGTTCTCTCCAGTGTGAGCTCTTTTTTGTATTAGGAGACTACTGTTACATGCAATGGCTTTATCACCTTAGTTACATTCATAAGGCTTCTCTCCAGTGTGCTTTCTTTATGTCATAGGAGATTACTATTATGTCAAAATGCTTTATCACATTGGTTGCATTCATAAAGTTTCTATCCAGTGTGCTTCTTCTATGTACATGGAGATTATTATGGCATGCAAACTTTTTCACTCATTGGTTATATTCATAGGGTTTCACTCCAATAAGTGTTCTTGTTCAAGATAAGTCTTACATGAAAAGACTTCATGACATCAGTTATATTCATAAGAATTTTCTGCAACATGAATTTTTATGTCTTTGGAGAACACTGTTATCTGCAAAGGCTTTACCACATTGGTTACATTCATAAGGTTTCTCTCCACTGTCAGTTCTTCTATGTAGCAGGAGATGACTGTTACATGGAAAGGCTTTACCACATTCATTACACTCATAAGGTTTCTCTCCAGTGTGAGTTCTTTTATGTCTTAGGAGATGACTGTTCGATGCAAAGGCTTTACCACATTGGTTACATTCATAAGGATTCTCTCCAGTGTGAGTTCTTTTATGTACTAGAAGGTTACTGTTACATGCAAAGGCTTTACCACGTTGTTTACATTCATAAGGTTTCTCTCCACTGTGAGTTCTTCTATGTAGCAGGAGATGACTGTTACATGCAAAGGCTTTACCACATTCATTACACTCATAAGGTTTCTCTCCAGTGTGAGTTCTTTTATGTACTAGAAGACTACAGTTACGTGCAAAGGCTTTACCACATTGGTTACATTCATAAGGTTTCTCTCCATTGTGAGTTCTTTTATGTACTAAGAGACCAGTGTTACATGCAAAGGCTTTACCACATTGGTTACATTCATAAAGTTTCTCTCCAGTGTGAGTTCTTTTATGTACTAGAAGACTACTGTTCTGTGCAAAGGCTTTACCACATTGGTTACATTCATAAGGTTTTTCTCCAGTGTGAGTTCTTTTATGTACTAGAAGTCTACTGCTACATGCAAAGGCTTTACCACATTGGTTACATTCATAAGGTTTCTCTCCAGTGTGAGTTCTTTTATGTACTAGAAGTCTACTGCTACATGCAAAGGCTTTACCACATTGGTTACATTCATAAGGTTTCTTTCCACTGTGAGTTCTTCTATGTAGCAGGAGATGACTGTTACATGCAAAGGCTTTACCACATTCATTACACTCATAAAGTTTCTCTCCAGTGTGAGTTGTTTTATGTATTAGGAGATGACTGTTACGTAGAAAGGCTTTACCACATCGGTTACATTCATGAAGTTTCTCTCCTCTATGTATCCTTTTATGTCTTAGGAGATGACTTTTATGTGCAAAGGCATTCCTATATAGGATACATTCATAGTGATCTGCACCAGTATGCATACTTTTACATGTGTGGGGACTACTGTGATGTGCAAAGACTTCATATTGAGTATCTTCAGGGAGTTTGTCTGCACAATGATTGTTTTCATACCTGCAAAGATAATTGGCACATATGACACCTTTTCCACATTCATTACACTAATGGATGTTTTTGACACATGACTTAATTTTGCAATTTGAATTAAAGGTAAAGAAGAATTACATTTTGAGTTTTCATCATTATTTTTATATTTATGATGTTCTTCTCTAAGGGTTGTTTTGCATATTTGAAAATACCTGTGATGGTAAAAATATTTTTTTTACCTGGCACACATTTATTATATACTTTCTTCTATAGGATGTTTTACCACATGTTTATAGAAAACTAGAATACCTCAGAGCTTTAACACACTAACTGGATTAATAACTTTCCCTATACTGTGCGCCAAACTAAATATGTAAAGATAATTGTTAGAAAAAGAATAATTTGTAGATTCCTAAAACTTATATTTTTGCAGTGTGATTTTGTGAGAATTCCTAATGAAGGTGAATAGCCAGGTAAATGATGTTAGTGTATATTCTGTGAAAATGTGCCAGTACAGGTGAATGCTGATTGATGAGCCAGCAACCAGCTAAGTACTGACGAAATCATATTATTGTTGGTTCTATGGCTGATCACCTGTCATATATTTTGTAAACATTTGTCCTTCCTTACTTATCTATTGGATATAATAAAGAGCTAACAAGTGATAGCACTGCACAAAATGGAGGACAGAACTTCTGAGTGAGAGAGGGTTGCTGGGAAGAAAGCAAATGATAGGCTACTCACCAGCATGACAGTGAGGTTAACAGTAACAGATGGACATGACCATGAACAAAGAAGTAGAGCTGGCCATGCATCCGGACACTGTGCTAGGTTTGTGTTAGGGAAAAAAAGGGTTCAGAATCTGCCCAGTTAAATTGCCTAAGCTTTAAAATATTAAAAAGCCTCTGTGTCATTATCTGTACTGCTGGCAGCTCTAAATAGCCCATATAAAGTATAATAGGTATCAATTTTTAAACATCCACTCAAAATGGGGACTACTATACCTTTTAGTTGTTCTGGGTGGTACATTGTTTCTTTCAATATACATATGTTATAATGACTTGTATACATTGTGATACATGATTATATCACTATTAAAGAATAATAATAAATAACATGATTTCATGATGCATTCACACATATCTGAGTTGTAGGAGACTAAACAAATTTCACTTTTACCTCATAGCGCTAATGAGTAAACCATTTAAGCATTGATCTTGTGTAAGTATGATTTCCTTGCATTCTTTCTTAGAGGAGTGCCTTGCAAGCACACATCAAATACCTAACATGGAGGTACATGGTTTAGTAACAAGTTAGACATCATCAATTAATACACTTAAAACAGTTCATTTACACTCTCCCTTCTCTTTCAAACTTTCAGAACATATTAAAATTTTCTCAGAACGATATTCATTCATAAAAATTACCTTGCATGTCTTCTAGAATTTTGAAAATGCTCTTCTATATTATGACTTTCCCAATTGTAGCCTAAAATACAATAACACAATATGTATGATTCATTATCGGAAATAAGACAAAATTTAAGTCGTGCTCTATGGTCAATGAAAGAACCATTCACCTCATTCTTGCTCATCCTCAAGAGAAATTGCAGAAGCACTTCAATAATGAATAAAGAGTTTTCCGCATATTTTAAAAGGTAAAAAAAAATTCACTGTCCTACCTATAGCAGTGAGGTTCCTGTAGGTCTCCAGCATTACATCTTTGTAGAGATTCCTCTGGGAAGGATCCAGCAAAGCCCACTCTTCTCGAGTGAAATTCACATGCACATCATTGTAGGTCAATGCTGTCTAAAATATCCACACACATGTACAACAGAAAGCATGATATTTAGAATACTGGAAATGTATCCTTCATTTAAAATATTTTTAGGGGGAGCCAAGATGGCGGCGCCGGGAGAACAGCGCATCTGAGAAGCAGGACAGCACTCTCCGTGCAGAGACCAGGAGACTGAACTCAGGGCCCTGAAACTACATCGATCGTGTTTCCCAGGTGAGGGGAGGCTCCCACAGCGAGGGAATTGGTCGGGTCCTCTCACGGCTACCCAGCCAGAACCCGGAAGAAATCCCAGGTAACGCAGGCTTTGGGAATATAGGCTGGAGCAGCAAGCAGGCGTGTCCCAGTCATTTTCCCAGACTGATCTGTGGGCACAAGGGTACATGAGACTGGGAGTCCCAGTCGTGGGGGAACCCCACGGGGAAGCAGGGTTGCAGGTCTGATCGCAGGTCACCCAGTCTTTCCCCGGAAGGTCTCTGCCGCCATCACAGTCGAGCTCCTGCTGTGCACGGAGAGCTTTGCGCTCAGCTCAGCAGTACAGACAAGCTGCGCGCCCCAGTACAACAGGGACTGGGAACCCCTGTCCGGAGAGGACCCCACAAAGAAGGAAGAAACCGTGCTGCTGGGGTCACCTAGGGAAAGTCTAGCAGACTGCAAATTGCAAACAGGTGAGTACAGCCACCCATCACAGATCTGGGCCCAAACAGGGAACACAGAGTGATTGGAAACTCAGCTCCCGCAGACTAGCAGGTGGGCGCACGCTCCACCAGCTCAGAGGCCTGCTTCATAGCAACTACTCCTTACAGACAGAACTGAGTGCCCCAAGACACCGGAGCAGTACTCACCCGCCACAGATTATCTCTTGGGTTCTGGGGCACAGAGCCCCAACCTCAGACCTACAAAAGACCGGGAACCCTGAGATCAACCCCCAGATACTGCTCCAAGGGGCAACCAGTTATCCCTAACAAAAGCGACCAAACCACGGGACACACAGGTTACAGCAGCTGATCACTAAATTTACAGAAAGAAAATCCAGAAGGAGGGCAGCTGTCTCCAGTACTTCTCCCGGTGAGAGGAGAGCCCTCTTGACTAATCAGGACCACAGTTACCACCCAGGTCTCTATGTCTGAGGTGAGCTGTAGCAACTCCTGAAAAACACCAGACATCCAGGGACGATACCCAAAAAGCTAAGAAGGCTTCCTTCAGGAAAAAGCATTTTTCTGCCAAAGGGATTCTCTCCACTACAACAGTCCAGGAACAACCAGAAACTAAATTCAAACAACTAAGTTAGTCCAATGGGTAGAGGACAGCGTAAAAGTTCAACCAACAAAAGCCAGAGCATTATGGCATCTCCAGAAGCCAGTTATCCAGGGGCAAATAGCCCTAGACACCCCAGCATAAATGAAATTCAAGGAGACGACCTAACATCTATGCTCAAGAAGATGATAACAGAGGAAACATATAAAATATGAAAAGAAATAGAAGAAGCTGCAGCCAAACGGTATGTGGCCTTTAAAGAGGAAATGTTTAAATCACTGAATGAAATAAAAGAAACAGTGGATTGTTCAAACAAACAGCTGAAGGAATTGACAGAAAAACATGAAAATACACTCAAACAGGGGAAGGAAACCAACAAAATAGCTCAAGACCTGAAGATAGAATTGGAAAAATTAAAAAAAAAAAACAACACAAATGGAAGAAATTGTGGAGAGAAAGAACTTAGGGAAGAAAGCAGGAACTACAGAGGTTAGCATAACCAATAGGCTATAAGAAATGGAAGAAAGAATCTCAGGTGTGGAAGATACAATGGAAGAAATAGATGTATCTGTCAAAGAAAATGTTAAATCTAAAAAATTCCTGACACAGACTGTCCAAGAAATTCAAGACAACATAAAAAGACAAAACCTAAGAATAATAGGAATAGAGGAAAAAGAAGATTCCCTGAACCAAGGCCCAGAAAATATTTTCAACAAAATCATTGAAGAAAATTTCCCCAACTTAAAGGAGAGGCCAATAAGAATACAAGAGGCCTATAGAAAACCCAATGAATTAGACCAGAAAAGAAAATCCTCCCGCCTCATAATAATTAAAACTGTAAGTATACAGAACAAAGAAAAAATACTAAAAGCTGCAAGAGAAAAAGGCCAAGTAACATATAATGGCAAACCAATTAGAATCACACCTGACTGTTCGACAGAGACTAGGGCCTGGACAGATATCATGCAGACCCTAAGAGAACACAGATGTCAGCCCAGGCTACTATACCCTGCAAAACTCTCAGTCCTCATAGACGGAGAAAACATGATATTCAATGACAAAAACAAATTTCAACAATACCTACAAACAAATCCAGCATTACAGAAGACACTGGAAGGGAAAATACAACCCAAGAAAGCTAGCTACATTCAAGAAAACACAGGAAATAACCCTACTACAGTAAAACAAAAAACAACCAAGCACACAACCGTATGACCACAGCCAACATCAAGTTCAAAGGATCTAACAGCCACTGGTCATTACTCTCTCTAAATATCAATGGACTTAATTCTCCAATAAAAAGACACAGACTAACAGAATGGATGCGTAAACAAAACCCAGCAATCTGCTGTATACAAGAAACACACCTATGTCACAAAGAAGCAAATAGACACAAGAAGCAAGCGGGAGTAGCCATTCTAATATCTGATAAAATAGTCTTTCAACCAAAATTAATCAAAAGAGATGGGGAAGGACACTTCATACTCATCAAGGGAAAATTCCAAGAAGACAACACAATCCTGAACATCTATGCCCCAAATACAAGGGCACCCACATTTGTGAAAGAAACATTGATAAAACTTAAACCACATATAGATCCCCACACACTAATAGTGGGAGACTTCAACACCCCACTCTCAACAAAGGACAGGTCAACAAAACAGAAATTAAACAAAGAAACAATATCTCTAACAGAGGTCATGAATCAAATGGACCTAACAGACATTTACAGAACCTTACACCCAAACACAAAAGAATTTACCTTCTTCTCAGCACCTCATGGAACCTTCTCCAAAATAGACCACATAGTTGGTCACAAAGCAAGCCTCAACAAATACAGGAAGATTGAAATAATCCCTTGTATCCTGTCTGATCACCATGGAATAAAGCTGGACGTCAGTAACAACAGAAATAGCAAAAAGCCTACACATACATGGAAACTGAACAACTTGCTACTAAAAGACAGCTGGGTCAGGGAAGAAATAAAGAAAGAAATTAAAATCTTCCTAGAACTCAATGAAAATGAAGACACAACATACCCAAACTTGTGGGACACAATGAAAGCAGTGCTAAGAGGAAAGTTCATAGCACTAAGTGCCTTCAAGAAGAAATCTGAGACAGCGCATTCAAGTAACTTAATGGCTCACTTAAAAACCCTAGAAAAAGAAGAAGCAGATACACCAAGAAGGAGCAGACGGCTGGAAATAATCAAACTCAGGGCTGAAATCAATCAATTAGAAACAAATAAAACAATTCAAAGAATCAATGAAACCAAGAGCTGGTTCTTTGAGAAAATCAACAAGATAGACAAACCCTTAGCCAAGCTAATTAAAAGTCAGCGAGACACCATCCAAATCAGCAAAATCAGAAATGAAAAGGGGGACATAACTACAGACACTGAGGAAATCCAAGCAATCATTAGGACTTACTTCAAAAGTCTATACGGAACAAAATTTGAAAATTTAAATGAAATGGACAATTTTCTTGATCGATTCCACTTACCAAAGCTAAATCAGGACCAGGTAAATCAATTAAATAGTCCTATATCCCCCAAGGAAATAGAAGCAGTCATCAAAAGTCTCCCATCCAAAAAAAGCCCAGGACCTGATGGTTTCAGTGCAGAATTCTACCAGACATTCAAAAAAGAGCTACCTCCAATTCTCTTCAAACTATTCCACAAAATCGAAACAGAAACAGTACCAAACTCATTCTATGAAGCCACAGTCACCTTGGTACCTAAACCTCACAAAGACCCAACCAAAAAAGAGAACTTCAGGCCAATCTCCCTTATGAACATTGATGCAAAAATACTCAACAAAATACTCGCAAACCGAATACAAGAACACATCAAAGATATCATCCACCATGACCAAGTAGGCTTCATCCCAGGTATGCAGGGGTGGTTCATTATATGGAAATCCATCAATGTGATCCACCATATTAACAAATTGAAAGAAAAAAAAAACATGAAAATCTCCCTAGATGCTGAAAAAGCCTTTGACAAAATCCAACATCCATTCATGTTCAAAGTATTGGAGAGATCAGGGATACAAGGCACATATCTAGACATAGTAAAGGCAAAATACAGCAAACCTATAGCCAACATCAAACTGAACGGAGAGAAACTTAAAGCAATCCCACTGAAATCAGGGACAAGACAAGGCTGCCCACTCTCTCCATATCTCTTCAACATAGTTCTGGAAGTCCTTGCTAGAGCAATAAGACAGTTGAAGGAGATCAAGGGGATACAAATTGGAAAGGAAGAAGTCAAATTATCACTATTTGCAGATGATATGATAGTATACGTGAGTGACCCCAAAAACTCTACCAGGGAATTCCTACAGCTGATAAACACTTTCAGCGAAGTGTCCGGATACAAAATTAACTCAAAAAATCAGTAGCCCTCCTGTATACAAAAGACAAAAGGGCTGAGAAAGAAATTAGAGAAACAACACCCTTCACAATAGCCACAAATGACATAAGGTACCTTGGTATAACCCTAACCAAGGAAGTCAAAGACTTGTATGAAAAAAATTTCAAGTCTCTGAAGAAAGAATTAGAAGAAGATATCAGAAGATGAAACTATCTCCCATGCTCATGGCTTGGCAGGATTAAAATAGTAAAAATGGCCATTTTACCAAAATCTATCTACAGATGCAGAAATTGTGGTACATCTATACAATGGAGTATTACTCTGCAATGAAAAATAAGGAAATCATGAAATTTGCAGGCAAATGGTGGGACCTGGAAAGGATCATCCTGAGTGGGTTGTCCCAGAAGCAAAAAGACACACAAGGTATATACTCACTCATATAGACATACAACATAGGAGAAACCCACTAAAATCTGTGCATCTAAAGAAACTAAGCAAGACAGAGGACCCCAACTAAAGCGCTCAATCCCCATCCTGAAAGGCAAAGAGGATGGACATCAGAAACAGAAGAAAACAGGAAACAAACTAGGAACCTGCCACAGAGGGTCTCTGAAAGCGTCTACCCTGCAGACTATCAAAGCAGATGCTGAGCCTGATGGGCAACTGTTGGGCAGAGTGAATGGAATTTTATGTAAGAAGTGAGAAATAGTAAGAGCTGGAGATGACAGGAACCCCACAAAGAGAGCAACAGAATAAGAAAATTTGAACACAGGGACTCATACTCCAACCAAGAACTATTCATGGAGATAACCTAGAACCCCTGCACAGATGTAGCCCATGGCAGTTCAGTGTCCAAGGGGGTTACATAGTAATAGGAAGAGGGACTGCCTCTGACATAATCTGATTGGCCTGCTCTTTGATCTGAACATTATTTACCAAGACCACAGTGACTTTGGAACTGATGAGGGTATCTCCAGATGTTAGAAAGAGTTGGGTTCTCAGAATCTGAAGGAAACCCTCCTCAAACCCTCCTTCCTGAGGTGGGGAGCAGCCTTACCAGGCCGCAGAAAATGACAATGCAGCCACTTTTGATGAGAAATGATAGACTAAGATCAGAAAGGAGAAGAGAACCTCCCCTATCAGCGGACTTGGGGAGGGGCATGCCTGCAGAAAGCGGAGGGAGGGTGGGATCGGGAGGGGAGGAGGGAGGGGCTAATGGGGTGATACAAAATGAATAAAGTGTAATTAATAAAAAATTTTAAAAAACAAATTATCTTCTACATATAACTGATTATTTTTCAAAGAAAATACCCATGCTCTAGACCTCTATCTGTAAATGGAGGTCACCAGAAAGGTGGGCTATGGGGTTATAGCTCATGTGCCCCCAGTGATTGAAGATAAACACAGTTCTACTGAATCCCATAAACAAAACAATGTGAAATAGTAATTTTAAGTCTCGTTCTTGCCACATGTATTCCAGCACAAGATATGAAATCTGTCCTATGTAACTGCATAACACTATGTACACTTGAGATATCTCTGCAGCTCAGAAACTCCTTTTAATCCTAGAATTCTGTTCTTAAGTCACATCATCGTGGCTGCTGTGAGTGGAAACATAAAAGGATGCTAATCAAATACTGCTGAAGACCGATCTACATTTCTTCCTTGACACCATTTTGAAGCCTATTTGTAAACTTGTAACATTCATCACAAAACAACTGAATTAGGAAACAATGTTTAAAGCTTCTTGAAATCTGACTTTCATTTTTTCCAAGCTGTCTTCCTACTGCACACACAGTAGACAGCTCATTGTATGTCTCAAATGAGTAATTTTTAAGACTCTGATGTGCACAGCCTTTAACTTCAGAATTTAGGAATTTTAACCAAGAGGAAAGCAAAGTCATGCATCTGGGGAACAAGAGACTAGGAAAAATGTGACTTGAGCCAACAACACTTGTCTCAGAAATATTTTTCCAAAACAATGAAGATGCAGCTATTCTAGAGTTAATATCCACCATCAGGGAGAATGTATGCCACACACAATTAAATGGTTAATTAAAAAAGTTTTCTTTAATAATAGCATGTATCTAGCTCTAGTTAATGCTATAAGACACCCTAAAACTGATTTTGTACTCCATACATGCAGTCTTCCTTAAGTCTCTTTTAGGCTCCAGTTTATATATTAAACAATTTCAATATGGACCAGAGAGTTCAAGTCTAGCCACTGAGCCAGTTGGGAGATATTCCTAGAATGATTTATGTACTCCACTCCCCTAATACAGTAGGTCATTATTCAGTGACAGGGTATAAGTGAGATGTCTCAGAGGTTTCAAATATTAGGAAAAGTAGAAGGTAGAAAATGTAGAAGCTAGGGTGGGAAGGTTTTGCACAAACTATATCTTATCCTAATTAAGCTTCTTAAGGAGCATAGCATATTGTACACTCCTTGGGGAGAAATGGAAGGAAACAGGAGACATCTATGAATTGATCAGACAATCTCATACAATGGTATAAAACCATGAAAAGTCTAATAAACAACACTGCACAAGGGGAACACAGGATCTCAAGAACATTATTTACCAAGAACACAGTGACTTTGGAACTGATGAGGGTATCTCCAGGTGTTAGAAAGAGTTGGGTTCTCAGAATCTGAAGGAAACACTCCTCAAATGCCCTGAACCTGCAGCTCACCCTATTCCTGGTTTTAGAATAGGAACATTGCTTTATTTTAAATACCTCATAATCTTGGGCAAATCTCCCAAAGACTAGGCCACAGGTTGATCTGGTTCTGCCAAGCATATCTGAGGAGTACGAGAAGAAGTTAGGTCACTCTCCATACACGAGGCTCTTGGGGAAAGCTTTGTTTGATCAGGGCAGTGTTTTCCCTGTTCAATTGGTTTTCACCAGATGTCTTCCCCATGTGACAGAGCTATGCTTTTCTCAAGAAAACTGTAACTTTATGGCACAACAGTCTTTAATGCTGGCTGTCAGTCTGTAATGGCAATTAAGCAGCTTGTTAGATGCCTGTTCTTTGACATGGACATGGGCCAGTGCTTCATATGAATCAGGGCTGTCTCCCTGGTTATGGCTGTAGACAAATTTGTTGACTATCATCTTATGCAAACATGTATTTCCTAGCATCCTTATCTCAAGCATGCCTGGTTGGCATGCTACTTATCTATGTAGCCCTTAGCTAAATTCTACTTGGTGTGACTTCCTGTCACCTAAGTATTGGTAAATCCTTTACATGAACAATTCTAGGTGTTTACACCACAGCTTTATAATGAAGTGCTACTCAACACATATGTTATTTACAACCTCCACAAAATTAATTCCAAAGGAATCTTATACCTGAATGTTAAATGCCAAGGTCAGTACTTGGAAAAGATACTAGAAACTAGGCATCTCTGAGTTTGCATCCTACCAAGGACAATTCTGTGTTCAAGCCCCTGTTGCAAATACTTTGTAAACATGCAAGCCCATAGCGTGTAAGGAGGCAGCCTCCAGTGCCCCAGCCCTCTCCAAGCAACTCTTCCACTTTACTAGCAAGATTAAATTAACTTCACATTCCAAACCTTTCAGCGCCGTCTCCCACTGAACCCCTTGAAACATTTTCCTAATTATCAGTTAACTGGTAAAACTTGCTGCTACCTTAACCAATGTGCCTGAAATGTAAAAATATATCACTTACAAAGCCCTGCCTTATTACAGACAGAGCACTCATGTCTTTGTTTCTGTTTCTTTATCACCTTGAGCTCCAGACCACGTGTCAAGGGATATAAATGAAGGGCCTTGGAATCCAGACCAAATGTCTTGGAAAACAGTTAAAGGCCTTGAGCCCAGTGGATCAACACAGCCTCCAACAGAAACTCCCTTGCCTAACCCACAATGTTAAAATTTGATTGGATGACCCCAGGACTCACCAAGGGGCCCTCGCCGTGTGGATTTAACTCTTTAAATATACAATAAAGCTTACTCTGGGTCACCTTTCAGATCCTGAACTGGCTGCCTCCCTGAGCTCAGAAAATAAAGCTTTCATTTTAACCTTCTGTTCTGGAAATGAGTTTTCTTTGCTCCCAACCAAAAGCTACCATAGCCAAGATATTCAGATGCTCTGCTCTGTTCAGAGCTAGGAAAAGGGACATCTCCCATGGCTGATTCTGGCTGCTGGTTCCCACCCAGGCCCATGAAAGACCCTACACAGAAGCTCTTGTCGTTCAGCCTCCTGCTCCACCAGGTTGGGGGCACTGACCACAAACTCACCAAACTTGTCTGAAATCGCCTCACAGCACACAGCAGCTGCACTCATACCAGAGCACACCAACCATTCAATCCAGCTCAGCTATAGAGGGAACATGCACCATGTCGCCAAGAAGAACCGGCCTCTTCCTCAAATGGAGGGATGGAAGATTCTGATTGGCCAGTGAGTCTTGAGTGACATGAGCACCTCCCTTAGGTTTACACTGTAATGAAGGGACAAGGCTTAGTTATCTATGGCTCAGGCTGCGGTTTCAGTACCAAATCTTCTTCAGATATGCAGAAATTTGCATTTCATCATTTGTGCCTGTCCTCCCCTAGCCTACCCTCTGTCTTCCACACTCACAATGCAATTTCCCTCTTCCTGCTGGAATCAAGGTGGACATTGCACAACTGTTATTCAACCTGTAGCAGAGCGAACAGCCTGTCCCACAGGAGGAAGGGTGCCAAGAGTATTAAAAATTATAGAGAGATTTTAGAAAATGGAAGGAGATTTTATGTTCTGTGAATTCACGCTGGGGTCAGGTAAACTGCAGCCACTTTTCTCCTGGAAGATCAGAGAAAACCCAGGAGAAAAAAAAAAGCAGGAAAAACATGACACATTGGAGTACTATCATCAGGTAAAAATTTCTCCTCAATGGGAAGATGTAGAAAACAGAAAGTTATACTAGTGAAGGCTCTACCCATGAAAAGAACTGACAGAATAAATTTCTCTGTGTATGTATACAGCTAATACATATATGTATACACACACACATACAGACACAGAGATATATATTATGATTTGGTATTTTGAGACAGGGCTTCTCCTTTTACCCTTTGCTGTCTTGGACTAGATCTGTAGACCAGGCTGACCTTAAACTCACAGAGACTGGCCTGCTTCTTTCTGCCAGAGGACTGTTTATTTATCTGGGATTTAAGGCCTGTGCCACCAAATCCATCTCAGATTTTCTGTTTTGTTTAGGCCTGTTATTGTCAACCAGCCTGAACTCACAAAGAACAGCCTGTGTCTGCCTTTCATGTGCCTAGATTAAAGGCTTGTGCAAGCATGACTGGCAAGACCTTAGGCTTTAAGGATTTGTTTAAGGGAGGGTTTCTTATATAACTAAATTTTTATAAGATTTTTGAGTGGGTGGATGAGGGGACCTCTAATTATTATTGTCTGTGCACAGACATTAAATCAGACATTGCTGCCATCCTCACAAAACCTTCTTATATCAGAGCTTTTAATCTTATTCTTAAGAAATTTTATTTTATTTTTTTTGAAATACATCTCACCAGGCAGTGAGTTCTGTGCTGAGCATCAATTGCACTGTGGGTCCGGTCCTCTGAGGGCAAGGAATCATATGAAAGAAGAGAGAGTTAGTATTACATGGAGAGGACAGGAGTGCCACAAGGACCAATTAATTATATATGGGAACAGGGGTCCTTTATGAGACTATATCTCCAACCAAGGACCATGTATGGATATAACCTAGAATCCCTGCTAAGTTGGAGCCCATGGTAGCTTGGTATCTAAGTGTGTACCCTGGTAAGGAGAACAGGGTTTATTTCTGACATGAACTCAATGGCTGGCTCTTTGACCTCCCTCTTCTGTGGGAGGAGCAGCCTTGCTAGACCACAAAAGTGGACACTGCAGCCAGTCCCAATGATACCTGATAAGCTAAAGTCAGATTGAAGGGGAGGTGGACCTCCCCTATCAGTGGACTTGGAAAAGGGTAGGGAGGAGGGTGGGAATCAGAGGTAATGAGGGAGCAGGCTACAGCTGGGATACAAAGTTAATAAACTGTAACTTATATTTAAAAAATAAAAATATAAAATAAAAAACAGAGAACAGATCTCAATAAAGAATTCTCAACAGGAGAATCTCAAATAGCTGAGAAACACTGTTCAGGTTCAGCATCCTTAGCCTTTAAGGTTTGAGGTTTAATTTTACATATGTCAGAATGGTGAAGTTTATCAGGACAAGCGACAGCTCACTCATACTGAAGGTGGAGAGGTGGACCAGGTGCAGGCTGAAAGACTTCACCCCTATGTTCTAGTCTCTTTGGGGTGAGACAGTACTGTACAGGCTCCTGAAAGAGAAACCTGGACACAAACCCAGAATAAAACCACTCCACCTAAAATCTGTACTGCTTACAAGATGTAAAGGGGTGGTGGTGGCACCAAACTTGCTTGAGTGGTGAGCTAATGTTTGGTTTAACTTACAGCCTAAGCCATGGGATGGAACCCACTCCCTGCATGGCCAGGAATGTCACAGAGACATAAATGGCAAGCATTGCATGTGCATGTCTCAGCACCAGGTCCTCTACTGAGGTGTCATGGCTGTTAGCTCTGTATTTTTGTGGGAATCCTAATATTAGGAACAGGTGTAGCTTTGACTCTCTCACCTGCTCTTGAGAATCTTTTTCCCCTATCAGGTTCCTTTTCAATCCTCAATGTGAGGTCTGTTTGCTTTATCGTTTTGTATCTTGTTTGGTCTTGTTTGGCAGTCCTATCTTGGAGGCCTGTTCTTTTCTGAAAAGGATACAGAGTGGAAGGAGTGGATCTGGGGAAGAAGGGAGGTATGCTGGACGTGGGAGAAGTAGAGGGAGGGTAAACAGTGGTCAGAATATATTGTATGAGGGAAGAATCCTTTTCAATTAAAAAGCATTAATTAAATTTTCCTACCTAAAAACTGGGAAGAAGGGATGCAATCAAAGAGAAGTGAAATAGTGACGACTAGGCAAACACAATCATGACGTACAGTTATTGTTCTCTGTGCATAAAGAGAAAGCATCACTCAGGAGTTTAACAAGCTTATTCTTTAGTCCTATCTAGATCTGTGAAATCAGAAGTTTTGCTCTCACCAATGTGAAATATATATCATGCAGGTAAAAAAAATGGTAATTTTCTGCTGTTATGTGGAATTATAGGGGTCCCTGCTCACTTAATTCCAAAAGAGTACTCTTTCTTCTCTATAATAAAAACTAAAGTTTGGAGCTGGAGAGGTGGCCCAGCAGATAAGAACACTCTCTGTTCTTTCAGAGCTCCTGAGTTCAATTCCTAGCAACCACATGGTGGCTCACAACCATTTATACTGTGGTCTGTTGCACTCTTCTGGCATGCAGGCGCATGTGCAGACAGAACATTAATTAAATAAATAAAATCTTTAAAAAGAAGCAACCAAAAAGAATGTTTGAATAATATTCACAATAACAGAAATAAATGCATAATGTTATACACTATACATTAAATATATAATACATTAAGTATATACAAACTGATGTTTTAAAATGTTAAGTGTTTAGACATGTTTTTCCAATAAAAATAAAAGTATTACCATCTAAGACAGGTTAGCTGATCAGAACAAAACTAAGAAAAGTGTCACTTGTGTAAGACTATTACATTTTTAATCAACTGTAATTTATTGTCATTATTTCAATTCAAACAAAACAAGTCAGTCTGTTTCTTAACTCATTTTCACTTCGTGTAGCATGACTCATTGGCATAAAGCTCTCAGACCATCAAAATAAACCAACTATCTGCATTTTTATACTATACTATAAAAGCACATTTGCTTTTTTTCCATAACAACTTTTCCATAATAATTTTGTTCCATAACAAATTATTTCATGACTCATTGGCATAAAGCTCTCAGACCATCAAAATAAACCAACTATCTGCATTTTTATACTATACTATAAAAGCACATTTGCTTTTTTTCCATAACAACTTTTGCTCTAAAAAGTCTGATATTTGATTTTCCTTCTCCACATACCAACTAAAAAATGTTATAAAAATTCTTTGAAAGTGATTGCTTCACCTAGGTTGTGTTGTTTCTGTCTTTCATTAGGTAGACAAGATAATTGAACGTCTCCTACCCAATGGACAAAGAGAAATGCAGCAAGATTGAAATTAGAGTGAGAAAGAGAAGTTTGTTGATTTAACACTGTTTATGCTGTACTTATATCCTCTTTCATGACTAATACAGCACTGACTGTGAGAGTCTTTTAAAAGTGTGTAATCCTTTAACCATTGCTATTGTCTTCATTTATTTACCATACTGTCCTCCTGAGATACTCAGAGTGACCTCAACAAATGAAGAATTAGGTTAGTTTGAAAGGTATGCCACCACGAACATAAATGCAATAAGCATGAGAATTCAGATACTTATTTAAAACCAATCTAAAGTACCTGAAAATTTACTGAGAAGACTGTTGGGATCCATAGCAATTCTGTCATTTTATAAGAGCTCTGTGCAATGTAGGCACACATAAACATGGAAACAATGAGAATGTGTAAACACATGGTTTATTGTGTTGCTTTTGGTAATAAGGGTGTGTGGGTAGGGGTAATATCTGCAAAACCATCAGATTACATACATTAAATACTTGCAGTTTTACAGTGACTCTAAAACTACTTGATGTTACCTAATTTTAGTTTGTATCCACAGGAAATCCCAAATTCTGCTATCAAGAGTTGATTTTGTATGCTAATACACGATCCCATATCACATTCAAATTTATAGTTCAATTCTGGACCATGTATTATTTTCACTTTTTGTCTTCTCAAATTATACTTGATGAGATAGCTTTTCTGACTGTAACAATGTTTTTTTCTGTCAGTAAACTCTATACTGGTCTTCTTTTTATAGATTGAAAATTATTTCATATCACTTTCAATTTTATGTACTAACTGTAGTTTGCTAAACAAATGATTATGTAGGATAATATCATTTACCCTTTTATACTAGAGTAAACGACACTAATGAAATGATCTATTTAAAAATACAAAGATGTTCACAATTTTTCAACATGAATTCAACAGAATCTGAAGAAAATTTCTATGAATTTCTAAGAGGAAAGATGATTCCAAAGCTATATCCCATGAAAAATGATACAGAATTCCAAATAGGATTATGAAGTAAGAGTACACACATGGGCAGCTGTGACCTCAGAATGTATCTCAGAGCTACAACTACCAAAAATGTGTACAACAGTTTTGACAAAATTAGGAGATGAAGAGAAAAAGTGAAAACCATAAGCTTAAAAATATATTCCAATTTCCCTCAAAATTCCCAATGAAACTCTGCCAGGAAAAATGTGTACTTGACCAAGTTACCTTTGGTTATATATGTGTAGAAATTAAATAAACAGACTTCAAAACTCTTACAAAAGCAACTCAAACTGACCGCTAAAGTATATTTGTGACCCACCAGCTACTATAGATTATTCTTCCAAAAGGAGAGAAAACATGCTCTATGCTCTGGAGCTCTCTGTTAAAAAAAAGTGATCCAAAAAGTGGGCTACGATTCTACAGCCCCTCATGCATTCTTGTGGTTTCAGACAAATCCAGCCCCAATGAAAGCCACACACAAACCGATGTGGTGAGTGTTTTCATGTTTGCTTACTCCCACATGGATTGTGCCACAAGATATGGAATCTGCATTACACACCTACCCAACACCATGCACACCTTAAAAACCTCTGCATTTCAGGAATTCACTTTGTGTCCTGAAATTAAATTTTCCTGAGTCACAACACTGTGGTTGAAAGTAGTGAAAAGATAAAAAGATTGCAAACAAAAATTGCTGGAGGATGCACATAGCCCCTTCTCTACCAGCTTTAAAACTATTTATAAAATTGTCCACACAAACCTGAATGTGGAATGCAAGGTTCAGAACTTCTAGAGAGCAGACAATTAGTTTTCCAGTCTGTCTTCCCAGTACACACCAAAAGCAATGTATGTGTGTGCACACTGGACAGTGATATTTTAAGCATCATTTTAAACTGCCAGGGCTGCAGAGGAATTCTCCCAGATCCCCACCCAAGGCCCCCAAGAAATCCATACTCAAGGGAGAATCAGTGACAAAGGACCACTCCCCAAGTCACCACATAGATCAACAGAACTACAGTAGACTCACAGTCTCAGCATCACCATATCAGACTCAGAGAGCTTAGCAGACCTGTTCCTCCTGGTTTTTGGGACAGTGGCCCACAGACTCACCATTGCATGGTTTGTGGTTCCCCTCACAGTTCTCTTCAGCTGCATCAGAGAAGAATCCTGAAAAGAAAATATGAGCTACCTTCCAGTGGTGCTGCTGATTGGTAGGTCTGCCCAGAGTCCCTTGTTTCCTTCAGCCACCTGGCTGGGCTTCAGGACAGTAGCAGCTCCTCTACTGGGGAATCCAATCAAAAGGCTCAGACAGCTGAGGCCTTCCCAGTTGGGCCCTTCCACCTTAGGGTCAGATAGAGCCCTACTATAAGAAATCTGTATTTTAGTACAACATTCCAGTCTCCAAGACACAAGGAGACAGTTCCTCTTCCAAGACACAGGGTCCTTTGTGTGCATATTCCAACACACAATCAATGTTCAGTACAGCTATCCCTACCTCATAGCTGAGAAATCCCAAAGCCAAACAAGTCAAAGTCAAACAGTAACAACAATTACAGCAAAAAGTGACCATGAATTTAAAAGTAAGGAGTGGTAAATGAGAAATGAATGAAAAAAAGAAAAAAAGGTAAGGACATGAATGATTCTAGGTATGTTACAGTAGAAAGTTTATTATACATAAAAGAGACAGAATAGCAAGAGGCAGGGATGTCTGGAAGAGTTCAGAGGGGACATGACTGAGAGCCTTACAAGGAAAGGGAGGAGAGGAGAGGGCAAAGCCAGACCAAGAGGCTAGGATATTAAATAATAGATAAAAAAGACCAGGTAACCAAAATGGTTGGATTACATTAGTAAAACCATCCAGGGGAAGGGGAACTCAGACCCTAGGCTAGAAGGCTGAAATGCCAACCATTAACCTATGGCAGGTAGAAACAGAGTTATGCTGGGAGAACCAGCAACTGGGCCTGCTTTGCATTGTTAAATAGGTATCTCAGCCATTTGTCCCAGCATTTGAGACTTAACAGTAAGGAAGAATGAGGAGGCTGAAATGATTTAATTATAATCTCAAAAACTGTTGTAAAAGTTGAAACAGGGTTCATGCTCCAATAGTTTTCTAGGACTAGACATGCCTAGCAGAGCACACCAAGTATTATTCACTCCTTTTATCTTGGGACGCACCATTATTGTTAGAGTAATAACATTCCTGTTAGGCTCGGCCACACCATTTTGTCCAGATCTTCTGTGTTTGTTGTATCAATGTAACTACAGAAGTTTGGTTTCTAGAAATAAGTTTAGTTCCTCTTCCAGAATCGTAATTGCCTTGGTATGTGAAATCCAAGTATTACTAGTTTGGACTTTTCCTAACCATCTAAAATTGAATAACTGACACTTCCTGTCCAAGCAGGAAAGCTCTCACCATCCTTCTTCTCCATCCCTTTTTGTGCTATGATGACACCAGCTTCATAGTTGGTCAGTGAACTCATTTCATACACAGGTCCCTCTTTATTTGTAATTGCCCACCCTATAAAAGCCAGGGATGTTTGAGGAACCTCATTCACTGGTCTCTTTTCCATTTCACTGACCAGGTTAAGGTCCAGCCTGAAATGAGTTGCAAGGCACTGGGCCACAGATGCAGGATTACGTGTTCAAAGTAACTCTTAACTACACAGCGTGAAGAAAGGATGCATTTTGGGAGACACTGCTCTAAACAGAAACTAATGAGAAATCCCTTTTTAAATGGGAATGAAATTCTTTAAAAAAATTATTTAATATTATTTTTGTGCAGTACTGTGAAGGTATCAGATCCCTTGGAATTAGCATTACATACAGTTGTGAGCTGCTATGTGGGTGCTGAGAACTGAATCTGGGTCCTTTAGAAAAAGAGACAGTGCTCTTAACCACTGAGACATGTCTCCCGTCCCAGGAATGAAATTCTTAATAACTGGGAAATGTTGGAAAAGAGAAACAAATAAGAGATTAGAGCAGTGATACATAAAGAAAATAAAACTTAGTAAGTAATACCAACAATTGACTTTTTTAGAAAGATAAATATAATTGAAAAATGCATAGGTATACTGACTTTTAATAAAAGCAGGCCCTTTTCTGGTAGAGCTATTGGCATTAATTGGATACAGTTTGGACTTGATTCTACCTGCAGTGTTAGCTGCTGAGATTACTGCCACTAGCACTAGTCTCAAATTTCTGAGCAGACATAGCCCTGTCCAAGAAGACTGCACATAAATGCATAGGATAGACCTTACTTGGAAATTCAATATTCACTGGCTCCATCTAAGGTACCTAAATTGAACACCCACCAATCTGGTCTATTTTCACTCACATGCAAAAGTTAATATGTGCTAGAAATTGAAAAATCTCACTAACCCTGTGGGGATCATGTCCTTCTTCATAGGGTGACCCCTGCAGCTGACTGCCTTAAATTTTAGTCCTTGATCTAGCTATTGCCTATCCTGTTTCACCCAGCAATTGTACATAAAAAATGTTCTTCCTGTTCTGAACAGAAGGCAGAAACCATGCTCCACATGGAAATCCTTTCACTGTAACTACAATGGACAGTATATCACTAATTCAAATTATAAAGTTCTTTTTTGGTACAGCCCTTTAACTAAAGAATTTAGAAAGTTTAATCAAGAGGAAATCAAGGTCATTGCCCTAGGAAGAAACAGACTGGGATGAAGGTGACCTCAGTCTGAATAGCTTGTCTTGGAAACATTTATCTACCAGGCTGAAGATGCAGCTGGTCTAGAATTAATATCCCCTCCCAAGGAGAAATCACTGCAAACACAATTAAAAGATTAAGACAGCATGCAATTAATGACAGCATACATTCAGCTCTGGCCAATGCTCAAAAGGAGCCAGCTGTGGACAAAATTTTGCATTACACATATCTTGTAACCTTTAAGTCACTTTTAGGTTCAGTCCCCAGGTTATGTTTATAACAATTTAAATGGGGACTGGAGACTTGTAAGTCTAGCCACTTAGAAAGATTTACACAGCAAAAATATTGCCAGAAGTAGACTAGTGCCCTCAAACAGCAGGTCATTCTTCAGTGACAGGGTCCTGAAGTGAGTGTGCCAGAAGAGAAAAAGGCAACATTGGAAAAAATAAAAGCTGGGGTGGGGATGTCTTATACAAGCTATGTGTTAAGCTGAGTAAGCCTTTTTATCCTTCAGTTCATTTATTTAATCACTTAACAGCCAGATGGAAAAATCCACCCTCCTTTCCTCCCTGTCTCATCCCCACACCCCACTCCTCCCTACCTCTATCCTCATAGGAGCAGATCTCCTTCCCCACTTAAGTACTAACATACCCTGATGCATCAAGTCTAAATGGAACCAATTTTACCCTCTCCCACTGAAGCTAGGCAAGGCAGTCCAGGTGGAGGAAAGTGATCCAAACCCAGGTACAGAGTCAGAAACAGCCAGGACTCCCATTGTTAGGAGAGCTACATGATGACCAAGATACACATCTGCTACATATGTGGAGGGGTTCTATGTCCAGCCCATGAATACTATTTAGTTGGTGGTTCAGCCTCTGAGAGGTCCATGGCCATGTTAGCTTCTCAAGAATAACATCTGGTATACTACTTTCAAGGGTTTTGTAGGAGAAGATTAATATTTACTATTGGTTTATCTACCAGTAATGCTTGCAGTTAATCTTAAACAGCTGTATAACCAAATCACCACACAGAGACTTAGCTTTTGTTAACCTAGAACACAATGCTGGGCAATATTTACTCCCTCCTAAACCTCCAAGCCCTCAGTTTCCTAATATTTAGATTTCCCACATTAAACTTGCTTTTTGTGAAATCTTAGGTCTGGTTCATGTTCCATGTCCTCCAAGATCTCTCCTCCAGCTCTGCTCTCCTCACTCTCCTCTCACCCCTTCTCCTCCCACTCATTCCTGCTTTCTGGCTCCTCCCCTCTTTCCTGTCCTCTGCCTCCTCCCTGCTCAACACTGTGTCTAGTTGCTTTATATTGTCCTGTTTACACAAGAGTTGAGACAGGATGCCTAAAATGAGTATCACAATGCAATATCCAGATTGAAACCAGAGAGTTGGGGGTGGGGTGCAGAAGAAATCAGTATTTGAATGAACAAGGGTAAGGTGTATACATTAAAAAATATATCAACACAGGGGAAATGGAAGGAAATGGTTAACTTCTATAATGTCAGCAGAAAATATCATATGTAGGAACAAACTCATGAGGAGTCTAATGAAACAAAGCTGCATTAAGAGGAACACAGGGTCTCTCAAGAACATTATTAACTAAGCCTACAGTGGCCTTGGAAGTGACAACCACAGCCCCAAGTGGTGGAAAGAGCTAGTATCTTATGATCTGAAGCAATGCCCCCCCCAAAGGCCTGGGACTCAGACCATTACAGGCTCTCCCAAACATGTTCCTCGCTTTTGAGAAGGAACTCCATTTTATTCTAAATACATGGATAACTTAGTGAAAGCTCCCAAGGCCTAGGCCCCTGTCTGTTACTGGCTATGCCAAGAATGTTAATGGGTTTGAGAAAGAACTATGCCATTCCTCTTACATGAAGGCCTCATGGAATGCCTTCATTGATCATGTCAGCCATGAACACAAAGACATTTTTTGTTTGTTTGTTTGTTTTTTCTGTTGTTGTTGTTTTCCTTTTCAAAGTGTTGTCAACCAGTATAGACTTGCCCCTGTGGAAAAAACTATTCTTTTCCCAAAAACAAATCTGGACCTTTAGGTAAATGAATTTTAATTCAGAACATGACTGTTCTAGCAAGAGATCAAATCCAAAGACTTTCTAGGTCTATACAGTCTGGTTGGAATACAAACACAACTTTAATCACAGGAGAGAGAGATAAGCTGATCCTTGTGGACTAGGCAAGCCAGGTATAGCGCAAGCTTCAGGAAAGAAAAGCTTAGGTCTGGGTGTGATGGTATAAACCTTTAATCCTAACCCTCAGGAAACTGAGGCATGCAGATGTTTGAGTTCTAGCCATTTCTGCTCAGGCTGTTCAGCTGAGTGAGTCAGTGAGTTGAGAGGCAATGCAGTCAAGTTGAGTTTGCAGAATTCAGAAAAAAAGTTTTACTGGGAGACTTTTACAGACACAAGTTGAAGAGAGAAACTAGGCACAGGTGAAGACAGACAGAGCCAGAGAATGAGAACCATCTAGAGGATTATAACATATTGCCAAAGTTAGTATGAGGTCAAACAGAGCAATTCAGTCAGAAACTAAGAGAAGCCAGACTGGAGGGGAGTCTGAGCCAGAACAGATGAGTTGAACAGCCTAGCAAGAGTTCTAAAAGAAATAGAAAGGGTGAGTTTATTCAGCACCAAGTCTCAGAGGATGAAAACATTCTAAGCCTAGATTTGATTGTATGGAGGCTAGAAGCTTGCAGGCCTAGGCCTAGGTTAGCAGATGAAGGCACTAAGTTCCTGGAGGAAAACTACATCAGGGGAATAAATGTTACTTTAACACCTTTATGTCACCACAGGCTATAATGTTGGTAGTGACCCTGAGACCGCCTTGAGCGTAGAGGCCTGTTCTTTGATATGAGGATCGGCCCGGTAGCTGGTTGTAAATCACATTTATCTCTCTTTTTTGCTAGGGTTAGAGCCAAATTTCTGGACAAGCCCGGTCAGCATGTGTATGCTAGCATGCTAATCTCTAACAGGCCTGGTTAGCATACCTGTGGGGTGACTGAGAGGCAGTCCTCTCCCCTGGCTAAATTCTATTTAGTGTCGCCTATACTTCCCAATCCTTTACATCATCAATTCTACTCTTCCTCATCACAGCTTAATATTGGAGTGCTACCCAACACACGAGATGCCATTTCCAACCCCCACAAAACTACCTCTGAATGGATCTCACACCCAAAGGTTAAATGCTAAGAGCAGAACTTGTAGAAGACACTAGAGAAACTGGAACACTGAAGACAAACTCAAGTATTCCGAGTTTGGAGTCCAGCCACGAGGATGATTCTGCACAAGAACCCCTGCTGCAAACGCTCTGCGCGGATGCGATCCCCTCAGTGAAGTGACTCAGATGCCACCACTGGTTCCAGCGAGAGGTCAGGACCACAAGGTTCCTCCCCAGGGGCCGCCGCTGACTAGCCAGTCCTGGAAGAGACCCCGCACACCAGCTCCCGCCGCTCAGCCGCCTTCTTCTCCCTGCACTCACCATGTTGAAACTTCATAGCTTGCCTCAGTTCCCTTACAGCACCCAAGCAGCGGCGGCAGCGATCAGAGCTCTTCACCTGGAACCCTGAGAACTTGCTCAGCAGCAGGAGCTGAACCCATACAAAGGCACACGGAAGAACACGCCCCCTCTCTTGACTGGCAGGTCCGGTCAGAGGCTCTGTTTGGCCAGAGATTTTTGTGTGACAGGAGGGCTCCCTTAGGGTTAGGGTGTCTCCCTTAGGGTTAGAGTGTGTGGAAGGGACTCAGCCCGTTATTCCCTGACCCTGGCTTCCAGGCCAGGACCGTGCCTTCTTCAGGTCTAAGGAGATTCACATTTCAGCAGCACTAACGCCTGTCCTCCCAGCCTCGGGACCACCCAGCCCTCCCACACTTGCCGCTCAGCCACTTGCTGCTCTCCTCTGTGGGAAGGGACCCTAGGCTCCCAAATTCAAGATCTCAGGGCATGCCGGAGGCCCCACAGCACTCAGTAAGCAGTTCTCTTTCTTCCTCCTGGTGGATCAGGCTTCCTTAGCCCATTCCTCAACTGCAGTGGAGTTACCCATCTGTTCCACAAATGGAAGGTGCCCTTGAATATTAACAAGTAAAGAGCATTTTTTTAATTATTTATACATTTTATAATTAAAGAACAAAATACAAATTAAGGTGAATTCTTTATTAAATTACCATGGTGTTTAAATGCTTTAGCAGTAATATACATATATAATATAATATAATATAATATAATATAATATAATATAATATAATATAATATAATATAATATAAAAAAGGTAGGAATCACATACACCAAGAAGCCCATTCTTGTGAGATGATTAATATGATTAATATGTCTAGAGAACATACTTAGTAGAATCGAACAATGCTGACAAAAATGATTGCAGGATTCTTAAGTTATGCTACATCATATTCATCTTTGGTGAAATGTCGAGTTTACAGTGATTTGCAAGTACTACAGAGGAGTTTATTAGGATTTATAAATGACTCCCACAGGAGTCATATAGTCTTCTCAGAGAACAATATGGATTGTGTTTTGTAATAAATGCAAATGCCCTCTTGGCAAAAAGTGTAAAAGCTGCTAACAAAATTTGGGTTGAGACTGAGTTCCTTATACATTTCATTTCTGAATATAAATGATTTTTTTAACATTTTATTTTTTATAATATTCCAAGTTTATTCACTCTCTATCCCATCTATAGGCCCCTCCTTCAATCTCTCCTGATCTCACCCTTGCTCCCTCATTTCCATCCATGCCCCACTCCATCTTTTCTGAGACTTATTCTCCAACCAAGGACCATGCATGGAGATAACCTAGAACTCCTGCTCAGATGTAGCCCATGGCAGCTCAGTATCCATGTGGGAACTCTAGTAAGGGGAACAGGGACTGTTTCTGACATGAAATCAGTAGTTGGCTCTTTAATCACCTCCTCCTACGGGGGGAGGGAGCAGCCTGACCAGGCCACAGAGTAATACAATGCAGCCAGTCCTGATGAGACCTGATAGGCTAGGGTCAGATGAAAGGGGAGGAGGACCTCCCCTATCAGAGAAATTTCAAGAAACAATATTTTTGTTTTGTGGCTTCATGCTGGGCTCAGATAACTGCACCTAAGTTTCACCTGGTACCTGTGAAAAACCGTGTGCCTGCAAGGACCAATGAGAGAGGTTGTGTGTGTGTGTGTGTGTGTGTGTGTGTGTGTGTGTGTGTGTGTGCATGTGCAGGTCTTGGGGAGGTTTTCCCTGCAGATAAAAATTATGCACAAAAAGCCGGACACTTTTATTTATTTGGTGAGGGTGCTTTGATGGGGAACCATGAGAAACCAGAACTTAAGGGCTGAAGAGCAGAATGGCCTTATCTGATTTAAAAACTCATGGGTGGGTGCTGGAGAGATGGCTCAGTGGTGAAGAGCATTGGCTGCCCTTCCAGATGGTCTGGAGTTCAATTCCCAGCAGCCCACATGATGACCCACAACTGTCTACAATGGGATCTGGTGCTCTCTTGTTTCATACAGGCATATATTCAGACAGAGTGCTCATGTATAAATGAATAAATATTAAAAAAAAAACAACTCATGGGTTTCTCTTTAAGGTTTAAAGCTTAAAACATATGCTCTGTTTGGTGCAGATCCAAAGAATTTGAAGGGAGCCAGTATGCTCGTGAACCACTTAAAAGACAGGCCTATCCACAGCCTGGTCAGGGTCACCTTGGCTCCCAAAGTACAAACCTTCCAGAAGTTCTTACCAGGGGCTGTTCTGAAAACACAGTCCTCACTTAAACTGAACAAGATTATATTGAACTTTGGAGGGGAAGTCGAGGCCTGTAATCTGAAAAAAAAGTTCTCACCTCAATGTCTCCAAAAGGAAACAGTGCAAATTTTGGCTGTGGAGGAGGCCCTTAATGAGATGGTTTCCCTTGGAAATGGACATGTTTGGAGAAGGTGCAGGAACTGACTATATAGGAAGGATATGGGCCCTGCATACCAGTCTGATTTTTGAAGGAAGGATATTAAGTCACTAGGTGAACTCTTGGTTGTGCAAGGACTCGCTTGAATGGAAACAAAAATGTTTCCTAGTGGCCTGATTTAACAATGCATTCAGCCAGTAAAAATACACAAGAGCAAGTTCGGCAGCACATAGACATATCTGAGATGTCTCCCCAGTCCTTAAAAGACACATTGATTTAAGTCCTTTTGGGATAATGGTGGTTTTGGTTGAGCTGCCCCTGGAAGTTGGTCCTACTTCTATATGTGTCCAGTGTCTCTGTCTATTTTGGCTTTTGCATAACTAGAACCTGGGTGGTGGCCTCCTCCTTTTATTCAGGGTAACAAGCCTGATTGGAGTCAAATGGGTTCCCGACAGTTGGAGGCCACAGTGAGGAGACAGAATGGAAGTGCTGGGAATGTTGTGTGAATTTGTTTCCATCTTAATCCTGAGTGTGGGATTTCAGTTTGCACATAGTTCATCCACACCTATTAATGGTCTCTCAGGACATGGCTTTTTGACAGCTGATAACAGGCCTGCCTCGTGCACTGAGAGGGCCTCTGAGCACATCCTGGAGTAGAGAGAAGGTGGCTGTATCTGCAGTTGATGGGGACCAATATGGAGACTCTCAAAGGACCCTTGATCAACAACAGCCCAGAGAAGTAAAGCGATCTGTTTTACCTATTCCCCACAATGGGGAGGCTGAGGCTTAAACACCCCCAAATAAAACAGAATTGTAAAAAAACAAAAACAAAACATAACAAGCACTTATAAGAAAATAGGAAAGAATTGCTACCCTCCCATGATTCAGAAGTCATGATGTGTTAATATTATAAAGCATTCAGTGAGCAGAAGCATAGTGATTTTTTCTTAATTGGGTTTACAAAATTTATTTTTAATATATTATATATATATTAATATAGATATGTGATATATTATATACTGTATAACATATATTTATATGTAATTGTATATATATTATATATTTTATATATTTATGGATTGTTATTTTATATAAATATATTAATATAGTTATAGTGATATATTTTATATATATTATGTATACCATATATATATAATTATATATTATATATTTATTGATTGGTTTTTATATACATATATTTATATAGATATATTTTATATATTTATGGATTGTTTGTTCACACAGTACCCTAGTAGTGCAGGACACCAGACTTATGTTACTAAAAAACAAACCTTTAATCGTCAGATGAGAGTGCATATAGAGTTGACACAGCCTTACACTCGTGTATGCACATCTTGAAAAGTTGGCAAAATCACAAGGCTCTGCTTTATACATTCCAAAGAACCACTGGATAATGTAATTCATGGTTATGGTTTCTCGTTGCTGGTGGGAAGACTACAGAGAGGAGTAGGTTGTTGGCCCATGACCTCATTCTAGTGAGCTCATCATCGAAGGGCAGGGACATGATTCATTGGGGTGCGGGTGGCAGAGAGGGAAAACAAAGGAAGAGAAATAATGGAACCCTTTGATGCCGCATCAGATCAGAATTGAAACCCAAGCCAGGGATGAATCCAAGGCTGCTTGTCTCATGGCCGAATCGTTTCTCTTGCCTCTGATGCAACTGCTCTGTAGTGAATCCTATCTAAAAAGAGGTTCAGTTGCTGCCCTTTCCAGCCTGTCCTTATATGATTCAACTGTGAAATTGTTGCAGAAGAAATAGAAGAGAAATAGTACTCACTAGGACCTCAGCAGTTATTTTCCTCAGTAGGAGGCACTGGGGAACAGAGAGAAAAGTGAGTGTGGATGTGAAGGTTGAGTTAAGGCCATGACAAGATAGAAGCTGGGTTTATTTCCTAAATTTTATATAGTAAAATACATACAATTTCAACTTCCCATAGCAGCTGTTTGTGTTTGTCTGTTTTGATTTGTTTTGGATGGTTGGATTTTGTTTGTTTGCTTGTTTTTGTTTTTCTAGGCTGTCCAGGACTCTGTAGACCAGGCTCGCCTTGAACTCACAGGCCAGGCTTCAGTCAGATCTTACTGAAGAAAGGAAAAAGAGGCTCTATGTCAACAGTCTTTCACTACAGTGGCAGTTTCCCGAACTTGGCTTATGGGAAAGAAATATGATTTCCATTGTCATATTGTAATGTTCTCTGTGTTCCTTTGTGTCAGTCATTCTTCAAATACAAGAATAGGAAACTGAGGGATTTAAACAGAACTCGAGAAAGACCCATGAAGGAGCCACAGCATCTCAGCCCATGTGGAGGTCAGGCAGTGGCTTCAAATTTTTTCTCACGAAATTGGCATAGTGAATTCAGGTGGCACTAACCGCTCTGGTGACTGCAGGGAATTCAAAACTCCTCCAGAACTTCTCTCGTCCAAGGGTTTGGATGAATTCCTCTGCGAAGGTTCCTATGTGTGTCTGAGCTTGGAGAGCATCCCTGAAGAGGAGGAGAGGGTCTTCCTCCCCTCACCCTTAAATGTCTCTCATCATCTACCTGTGCAGGCCTGACCCAGGTGCATTTAACATTTATAAAACCATGAGGGTGTGCATTTGCGGCCTGTGGTCTCCTTAAATGTCATAATCACTATGACACTATTCTATCCTATTCTATTCTGATTACTGTAATCCTAGAGAAACTTCTTTTTCTCAGGGGTCCCGATCTGATCGTGAAATTGTTGTCATATGTAGCCAATATGGAGGAGGGGATGGGGTGGAGTGGGTAAGGTGTGTCTATGCAGGCTCAGAGTAAGATTTCTTTCCCCGATAAGAAACAGAGAATTCAGATAATCTCACAGATGGCTGGGGAAAGCAGTGGAAGTTGATTGCTTTGTTTTTAATGGCTGAGTATATTCTTTTGTGTAAATGTGCCACGGTTTCTTTATCCATTCTTCAGTTGTGGGACATCTAAGTGGTTTCCAGATTCTGACTATTACAAATAAAACTGCTATGAATGTAGTTGATTAGGTGTCCTTCTTATAGAGCTTCTTTGGGGGATATATCCATTAGTGGTATAGCTAGCTCTTTCCAAATTTCTGAGAAATCGCTAGATTGATTTCCAAAGTGCTTGTAAAAGTTTCCACTCACACCAGCAAGGAAGGCTTGTTCCCCTTTGTCCTCATCCTCACCAGGATCTGCTACAACTTGAGATTTTTGATCTTAGCCTTTCAGACTGGGTATGAGATAGAATCTCAGAGTAATTTTGATTTGCATTTCTCTGATGATGATGGAAGGTGAGCATTTCTTTAAGTGCTTCTAAGCCATTCAAGATTTCACTGTTGAAAATTCTTTGTTTAGTTCTGTAAAATTATTTAATTGGGTCATTTTTTATTGTAGTTTGATTTCTTGAGTCCATTGTATCGTTTCGATATTTGTTGAAAATAGGATTGATGTGTTCTTTTCCTAATGTGTAGATTGACATTTAGTTCCATTGATAGTGTTTACTCCTTATAGATCTGTTGGTGTTCTTTTCAGAAAGTTGTCTCCTGTGCCAATGAGTTCAAGGCTCTTTCCAGGTTTCTCTTCTAACAGATTTAGTATTTCTGCAGTTATATTGAGGTCTCTGATCCACTTGGATTTGAGATTTTTTTTTCAGGGAGAAAAATATATATCTATTTGCATTTTTCTACATGCAGAGATAGTTAGACCATCATGGTTTGTTGAAGAGGCTGTGTTTTTTCCATTGTACGGTTCTGGCTTCCTTGTCAAAAATCAATTGACCAAAGGTATGTGGGTTTATTTCTGCGTCTTTGATTCAATTCCATTGATCAACCAACCAGTCTATCTCTATGCCAGCACCATGCAGTATTATTACTATTGCTGTGTGTTGTAGCTTGAAGTCAGGGATGTAGATAACTCCAGAAGTTCTTTTGTTGTCTAGGACTGTTTAAGCTGTTCTGGGTTTTTTTATTCTTCCATATAAAGTTTAGAATTGTTCTTTCAAGATCTGAAAAGAACTGCATTAGTATTTTGATGTGATTGCATTGAATCTGTAGATTGCCTTTGGTTAGATGGCCATTTTCACTATGTTAATCCTATGGATCCAGGAAATTGGGAGATCCTTCCATTTTCTGACATCTTCATTTTCTTTCTTCAGACCATTGAAGTTCTTTTCATGCAGGTCTTTCGCTTATTTGGTTAGAGTCACACCAAGATACATTATAACATTTGTGGATATTATGAATGGTGAAGTTTTCTTAATTTCTTTCTCAACACATATGTCCCTTATGTACAGGAGGGCTATGGATTTTTTTAAAACATTAATCTTGTATCCAGCTACTTTGCTGAAGCTGTTTATCAGCTATAGGAGTTCTCTTGTGGAATGTTTGGGGTCGCTTACATACACTGACACCTGGTCCGAAAATAGCAATATTTTGACTTCTTCCTTGCTGATTTGTATGCCCTTGATCTCCCTTCATTGTCTTATTGCTCTAGCTAGAACTTAAAGTACTATATTGAAGAGGTACAGAAAGAGTGGACATTCTTCTTCTGTCCCTGATTTTAATGAAATTGCTTTGAATTTTTCCACATTTATTCTGATGCTTGCAATTAGCTTGCAGTATATAGTCTTTATTATGTTTAAATGTAGATATTGTATCCTTAATCTCTCTAAGATTTTCATCATGATGGGATGTTGGATTTTATCAAGCACATTTTCTCCATCTAATGAGATGACAGTGATTTTTTCTTTAAATTTTTTAATGTGGTGGATTACATTGAAGACATTTTGTATGTTGAACCATCCCTGCATCCCTGGGATAATGTATATGATGTGTCCTTGGATTCAGTTTGTATTTTATTGAGTTTTTTTACATGGAAGTTCATGCATGAAATTGGTCTGGAATTATCTTTCTTTGTTGGGTTTTTATGTAGTTTAGGTTTCAGCATGACTGTGGCCTCATAGAATGAATCTGGCAATGTTCCTTCTGTTTCTATTTTGTAGAACAATATGAAGAGTATCTGTATTAGTTCTTTTTTGAATGTCTGACAGAATTCTGCACTAAAACCATCTGGGTCTGGGCTTTTTTTTTTTTTTTTTTGATGGGAGGTTTTTGATGATTCCTTCTATTTTCTTAGTGGTTATTGGACTGTTTAAACTTTTTCCTGATCTTGATTTATCTTCGGTAGGTGAAATCTATCCAGAAAAATCCTTTGTTTACTTTAGATTTTTTAATTTTGTAAAATACAGGCTTTTGAGTTAAGTCCTAATGATTTTTTTTATTTCCTCATTGTCTGTAGTTATGTTCCCCTTTTTGTTTCTGATGTTTACCTGGATACTCTCCCTCTGTCTTTTAGTTAGTTTGGCTAAGGGTTTGTTTATCTTGTTGATATTTTCAAAGAATCAGCTTTTGGTTTTATTGATTCTTTGTATCAGTCTCTTTGCTTCCAATGTATTGATTCCAGCCTCAAGACTGAATATTTCCTGTCAACTGCTACATGTTGGTGTGTTTGCTTCCTTCTCTTAGAGAGCTTTCAAGTATGCTGCTAAATTACTAATTTGGGATCTCTCCAATTTCTTTATGAAGGCACTTCATTTATCAAAAGGCTGTGAGCTTTTCTCTTAGGACTACTTTCATTGTGTCTCATAAGCTTGGGTATGTTTTGCCTTCATTTTTATTGAAAACTAAAATGTCTTTTATTTCTTCCTTTGTTTCTTCCATGATCATGTGGTGTTTCTCTTGTTGAAGTCTAGATTTAATCCATGGATGTCTAATAAGATTCATGGAGGTATTTCAGTCTTCTGATATCTTCTGAGGCTTGCTTTGTGACTGATTTTATGGTCAAATTTGGAGGTTTCCCGAGCCACTGAGAAATGTTCTGTATATATCTGTTAGGCCCATTTGATTCAAGATGTCTGTAAGTTTATTTATTTCCCCACTTACTTTCTGTCTTGATCTGTCCTTTGGAGAAAGTCTGTGCTGAAGTCTCTGACTATTAATGTGTGAGATCCAATGTGTGATTTAAGCTTTGGTAATATTTCTTTTATGAATGACACTACCCTTACATTTGCATCATAGATGTTCATTATTGAATGGTTGTAGTGGTGGATTTTTCCTTTAGTGAGTATAAAGTGTTCTTCCCCATCTCTTTTGATTAATTTTGATTGAAAACTTATTTTGAGACATGAAAATGGCTACTTCATCTTGTATTTTTTTGGGTCAATTTGCTTTCAAAACCTTTTCCAGCCCTATACTCTGAGGTAAGGGCTATCTTTATGCATCATTATTTTTTAGTGTAATCACCCACACCTCAGAACACTCTCTTGATAGTATCCCTAATGACCTCTCTATCAAGGCACACACTCAGAAGAATTCTCTACAAGACAATAAACAGCCAACATCCTTTCCTAAGATCCAGAGAGAGAAACAGAAGTGAAGAAATTAAACATCATAAACCTAAAATAGACAAGTGAAGATAGCAACAACTAGAATCACAATTATCCCAAACCCAGATAACTAGACACCAGAGTGAAATCAAAATCATTAACACCCAAGACAGCAAATCACCACAACCCTACTAGAGGAGACCCTGAGGAATTCAATATAGCCACAGAACAAGACAATGATTTCAAAACAAAGATAAGTCAAGGATATAGCACAGGATATATATAAAACCTCAATGATGTCTGTGGAAACAAAAAGTGAAATAAAACACTGAAGATAGTTGAAGACATTTTATTACAAAAGGAATCGATAAAATGAAAAACTGAGATATATCTAGAAATAAAAAATGGCTGAAGAAGTCTAACAAAAACTCAAGTGATAAGCCTCACCAACACAGTCCAAAACATGAAAAAGACATTCTCATGACTAGAGAAAAATGCTATTCCTTAATTTCTCATCCATCATATTCTCTGATTCTTGATTTTACTGAGCTCTTTAATCTATTTTGGTGAGTTTTGTTCAGAGTGATACATAAGGATCCTTTGAATTATTTTATGTGCACACTTCTAGTTTGACCACAACAATGTGATGAAGATGCTGTCTTTTTTTTCCAGTGTTTATTTCAAGATTTCTTATTTTAAAAATATTAACTGTCCATAGGTATTTGGATTTCTGCATGGGTTTTTCATCTCATCATCAAGCAAAGTGTTTGTTACTCTGCCAGTACCATGCTGTTACTACTATAGTTTTTAGTTCAATTTAATCTTTGGATGGGTGATCCCTCTTGCAGTTCTTATTTAGGATTGTTTTAGGTTTCATGGTTTGTTTGTGCTTCTATTTAAAGCTGAAAATTGTCCTTGCAACAATTGTCCTTTCAACAATTGACAACAGAATTGTCTGGAATTTTGATGAAGATTGCACTGAATGATTGCAATGAGGATTGCATTTTTTTATGATGGAGAGTTTTGTTGTATTAATCTTAGTTGTCAATGAGTAGGGGAGATCTTCCTAGCCCTTGCCCAGGCATAAAGATAAACCATCTTCAATATTACAGCAGATAACTGAAATTCTTCTTCATAACAAAGGACCGCCATCATTCTGAAAATGAAGAAGTGTACAAAAAGCTAAAATACGTTCACCAACTACACACCCAAATATATTCTAATATTCAAATGAATAAATAAGTCAAAAGAAAAATTAGATATCAAGAAAATATACAATACGAATAATACACAATATAATTCTAAATAAAGAATTCTTTATTACTATTATTAATTACAGTTTATTCACTTTGTATCCCAGGTGTAGCACCCTCCCCATCCCCTCCCAATCCCACCCTCCCTTTTCTTCTCCTATGCCCCTCCCCCAGTCCAATGATATTGTAGGACTTCATCCTCTTCCATCTGACACAAGTCGATCAAGGCTCATCAGGACTGGCTTCATTGTTTTCCTCTGTGGACTGGTAAGGCTGCTACCCCCTCACATGGAGGTGATCAAAGAGCCAGCCCATGAGTTCATGTCATGTCACAATTTGCAGATGATATATGGTAGTAGACCTGAGTGACCCCAAAAATTTTCCCAGGGAACACCTACAGCTGATAAATCTATTCAGCCAAGTGCCCGGATACAAAATCAACTCAAAAAAATTAGTAGCACTCCTGTATACAGAAGACAAAAGGGCTGAGAAAGAAATTGGGAAAACAACACCCTTCACAATAGCCACAAAGGACATAAAGTACCGTGATGTAACCAATGTCCCTATTCTAGTCCACTGATAAGGGATGTCCTCCTCCTCTACTATCTTACTGTAGCCTATCAAGTCTCATCAAAATTGTCGGGATCTACTTTCCCTGTTGCTTAGTTTAGCCACTTTGACTGAAAGAAGTGATCAAAGAGGTAGCAAAGTGATCAAAGAGTGACTGCCCCTGTCCCCTTACTAAAGGAAATCAAATGTTCAAAGTACCCTTCACAACAGCAATCCAAAACAAACAAGCTGTTTTTGTTTGTTTGTTTTTTTTATGACCTACAATTTTGTCTCAGACCCTGGTGTTCTCCAAAGTCACTGTGGACCATGATGAAATCATACAGGTTGTAGAAGAAAGAAAGAACCAAACATGTTTTTCACCTGGAGGAACCAGATGTAGAGCCCCAGGGCTATGGGATTCCAAGAGTACATGGATGACAGGGAAATAGAACAACAAAAAGACAGCAAATTCAGAGCAAGTCTGGCTACAGTGACAGAAATATCTCAGTACTATGACCCTCAGTTGTCTGGACTTTGCTACAGTGTTTGTACTGACCTGTCATGTAAAACTTTGGGTATGCACAGACTAAGAGCCTGAAGCAACAGTAGGAAGCAGCTGTAGCATACAAAGTCTTCTCTAACACTGCTGAGGTCTGAGCCTGTTACAGGACCTAAGCCAAGAATCTCCTTGGATCAGCCTCAATGCAGGGGTCTGTCTCTGCATAGTGAAGGGTCTGACATGTCCCTTCCTTTGCTTTGTCTCAGCCTCCTCCTGAAACCTTTGTTTACATCAATGAGGATGCCTCTGCTCAGTTGTGGTTATTACTGGGGGCCCAACAACTACATGGAGGCAGACGTTAACCTTGCTACATTTATTCCCATTTCCATCCCACTTGACCTACATTATAATGTCCGGAATGTTTTTGACAGAGAACCAAGTCAACTATGGAATGCCGATCTGTGAGTACTTGCTTGAATGTGCTATGGTTGTTCTGGTTAAAAGACAGTACATGACCTGCTAAACACATGTAATTCCATTGAGAATAATGAACTAGATAGAGGACAATGTGAAAAACAGTTTCACATTTTTTTTTTCAATGCAGTTTATTCAGGAACATTGAACAATCCTCGGACCCTGGGGAAAGCCAGCCCACAGCTTAAATAGCCTCTGGGTAGCCAACCCAGGCGTGCCATGGGGGCAATGCAGATAGGTCCACATACATGGAAGCAAGCCAGATCCTCGGCCTTAGCCAAATGTGGAGTTGTTCGTGACAGAGAGCACTCACCATCGGGAAGGTGGAAGGCAGAAACCAGCTCCATCTTTAAGGCATAGCATTCCGCAGCTCTCTACAGTTCCCCCTTTTTGTTTTAGACGCATGGAAGCAAGCCAGATCCTCGGCCTTAGCCGAATGTGGAGTTGTTCGTGACAGAGAGCACTCACCATCGGGAAGGTGGAAGGCGGAAACCAGCTCCATCTTTAAGGCATAGCATTCCGCAGCTCTCTACAGTTCCCCCTTTTTGTTTTAGACGCATCAGGCAAGAGTAGAGGTCTGATCTCTGATATTAGAAATAAATTGGGACTTTGTACTGATGTTCATTTAGGTGTCATCCACCCAAAGAGCATCAGAACCGTCCGATACCTTTTTCTCAGAGGCAGGACCTGGGGCATCAACCCGCATGCAATCAGACATGCTCTTCTCTGTGTCCAAAGTGGCTGACCCTGAGTGCAGTGCTTAGCCTCGCATCCTGAGCGTATCATTTTAGCTTTTTATGGTATCCAACCATGCTTGGGGAGAATGTCCTGCTTCAATGGCTGTAAAGGCCTGAATGATCATGGCTGCATCACACTGTTGTGAGACTCTAATCTTGCATATATACCACAGGCAAACCAAGGAGACCAACACCAGAAGGCCTGCTAACACTCCCATGCCCGCCCATTCCTTCAGATGATTCATGGCTGTAGCAATCCATGTTGATAATCCTGTGGCTAGTCCTGCGTCTACTCTGGTAGAATTTACTGTGACAATGGCCACTCTCAGCTGCTCCATCGTAGTATCGAATTCTCGAGTCCAATTACCTAAAATATAGCTCGACAATTGTTTAGACAGATTTGCAGCACAGGAAAAAATTCACATTTTTTTTCTGCTTCATTGTGCATTGCAAACATTTACACTTCTCTGTGTTATGTTTCCAGCCAGAAATAAATCAGGGATAGGAAAACCTAACTTTTGTGTCTGATCCATGGTGTGATTCCATGGTCAGGCTTATATATTAATAACACACTGACTCTAATATGTCCTGATAAGTTTCCATTCTTCTCAGGTCTATTTAGCCATCTAAAGATCTTATGTTTGAATATCTGTTTCTTTCCAGAGACTTGGAGAGTTCTGCTAAATTGAACTTGAATATCCCTATGTCTTCAGTACAACTCTTAGGATCTCATGTTTCTCATATTCTGGCTTTAGTATCTTTAAAGTATCTCAGAGTTTAGACGCTGTGGTCATAATCATTACTTATTTATTTATCATTGACATTGTAATATAGTGTTCTGAAATTCGTGTGTTTCATGCCCATATTCTGTCTTCTACTTAGATCTGCTGGAAACCCAGTGTTCTGTGATTTGATTGGAAGCTCTATGATTTTCATTTCCAACCTTTCTGTCTTTCTCCTCCTTCAGAATATCAGTTTTATCTTAGGATTTATTTTACATGGTACTGAGCATTGTCTGTGTATTGCTGTTTATTCTATCCCTCATCGAAGTTCTCCTGGAAACTGTTGATTCTTGTCTCAATGCCCAGTTGAATTCATTGCTTGATTCTGTCTTCTTTTCTGTTGTTCATCTCTTTACTTTCTGAAGTATTCATCTGCCACTTTATCTCTCTGATAAACTGTGAGTTAGGTTGTTGGTTATTTATGATACTGTAGAGGAGTCATTAGGCTTTTTCATATTTCTATTGTTTAGTTGATACTATAAATGGTACACATGTTCATCTGAACATCAATTTTGGGATTAGTGTGGTCCTTTGATGAAAAGTACCTTATTGAAACCTCAATACATATTTCCTCTCTGAGCAGGAAACAAACATACAAGCCTGTGGTCCTGGTACTTGTATTGTTATGGAGTACTTAAATAGAAAAACAGACACACTAGAATTCCTAATTTATTTTGGAAGTAAGGGACTCTTAGGAATGCTTTCACAAGATGGAGAAACCATAGTTCAGTAGCTCACTGCCGCTGGAGAGAGAAGGGATTCCAACACAGGAGGAAGGAAAGAGCCAATCCTCAGAGATAGACAAGAGACAGAAAAGACTGAATTGTTAATTGACAGAAGTCTTAATCTAGATTCTGTTTGTCCTGTGATAGGTGGATCTAGTCTTAATTCCTTGAAGTAGTTTACACAAAGAAATAAAATTTTAAATATATTAACATGTCCACAATCTGTAATCTATTCTGAAATCCTCACTTTAGGAAAAGCAAGTGTATGTAAACAGCTGGGTTAGACTCATGCTTTAGAGCTAAAGCTGGGGTACCAAAAAGGATGGTTCTGGGCTACAAAATGAACAGCCTTTCCTCTCTCTGAATGTGTAATGGCAGATAAGATTTCAGCACAATGAGAAGCATTGAGGTATATCTTCAGCAGGAATGAAAGGACATTAAAAAGTTTGATTTTGTAACTATGACAAGACTAGCCATACTGTCAACATGTCAAGAGATCTGAGAGAAATTTGAGCAGGCAGTATAATCCAAATTTCTTTTATATCTGTCAAAATGACAGAGACTTAACAGATCCCTGGCACCCAGTCGGAGATCCTCCATGGCAATCTCAAAGACTTCATAGCCATCAGAGTTTGGCAGTCTTTTGATGCCACACCAAACAACATTAAGGCTTCAACTGCCACACAGGGCATCATCGGCCTCCAAACACCAGACTCATGAGGCCTGAAAGATTTTTTTATGAAGGAGGCACTTGGGAAAATTCACCTACCCTAGCCAAGCAGAGTATGGCATTTAATTCTACAATTTCCATAGGTTGGGCAGGGACAAACTGGTGGGAGAAACATGTGGCAATTCATTGTTCAGTTTTCAGCATTACCGCAGTTAAAATATGATCAAAGAAAAGGCCATTTCTGTCCATTTTATTTGTGGATAGGCATAGCTAATGACTCCAGATGTCTGTCAGAGAAAGCCTTTTTCATTAAATTAATTCCATATTTGACAGAGCTCTCTGGGATTTGAGGAGGAGCATCTCATTTATTACCATACCTTTTCACTTGAATATTTTTACTAATTAAATCAATTCACATCTTAGTAATATGTTGCACCCTTCTTTACTCCCAATTCCACCCTCTCTCCCACATCCCCCTCCCCTATCTTTTCCCATAAATACACACTGCAGCTCCTGTAGTCTTAGGGTAAGTGAGTTGTCTCCATCCCCTGTGGTCTGTTAGGGTAGCACAATCAGGGGAAAGTGATCAACAATCAGAAAACATATTGCATGTCAGAGTTATCTTCCTCTTCCCTAACTACTGGACCCACATGAAGCCTAATCATCCCTTCAACTACTTATATGTAGAGGACCTAAGTTCAAGCCATGCATTGTCCTTGGTGGTGCTTCAGACACTGTAGAACCCTCTGGGCCCTGTTGCATTGGACCTGATAATCTTCATGTGGAGTTCCTGTCACACATATATACATGAATGAGTATATGGATATAACCAACTGAATCAATTGTTTACTCTTTAGAATTACTTTTATGTGATTGGAAAAACATCAGCACTCAGCTCAAATGGAAAAAATGGAGAACAAATTTATTGTTGAATAAATTTGCGAGTCTGGGAACACAATTAAAGTCATCCCAAATCCCATGTTTCAATATGGAAGTAGATTCATGCATTTTTATAGTAAGTGAATAAAGACAGCTATAAGTCCAATATATCACTGGAAACATCAGAGAGGAGGTAGACAGAAAGATGGAGAAATTTATCATACAGGCCTAAGATGCTGTATGATGTAATGCTTGTCTTTTAGAGAGGCAGAAGCCAGTGGTGTTCTGGGTTACTGAATTCCAAAATGATTTTGTTCACTGTCTGTAAGAGATCATCTCAACCTTAGACGTGTCCAAGAAATGGCAACTCAGGATGTGTCAGGTAGTCTGGACTATGGTAATGAGGCCCCAGAGCTACTACATTCCAATCTCTCCATATCATTAAAGTTTTTATAGCCAGTCTTTGCAGACACAGCTGTTTCCAGGAGTTCTCATTGATACATGTATACAATCATACAGTTCAATATTACTTTGGGATAATCCCTGGGAAAGACTAATTTTCTTTCTCTCAGTTGTTCCTCATTGCCTGGTGTTGACCAATAGATTCTCTCTTAACATAGCATCTGGCCATATATCTCAGATTAATGCAGTACAACCAAATGGTGTTTCTTCCCAGTGATGGTAGGGCTGAAAGCAGAATCGTTCCTTCAGTAGAACCTAGTGGCCTATAGACTCATGATTTCTGTTAAGCTCCCTCTGTAAGGGTTACCCAGACTCTTATCTGCCACAGGTTTTGAAAGAAGCTTCTGAAGTCCCTTCCCTAAACACTGAAGGCCATGAGTGAGAAAGTTCAGCCCACCTATGTGCAACAAAGTTACACCTCCTCCCAAGGACGTTCAGCCAACCAACCTGCAAAAAAGTTACACCACCTCCCCTTGAGAGCACTTTTGTACTGTCTTAAAATGCTTGGGGTTTTCCTCTCTTTTATATGCTAGTATAACTTACTTTTTTCTTTCACTGCCTTACCTAGGAAACTCTAATTCTTTATTTAATTTGCAAGCTTCATGAAATACCTTTTCTTTAGTTATTACTATTTACATTTTGTAAAGAAAATTAATTTTTACATTAGATTTACATGTGTTTTGCCTACATGTCTGTGTGTGCATGGTTACTTCAAAGGCCAGTGAAGGATGTGGATACCCTAGAAGTGGTGGTACATATTTTTGGAACCTAAAACTGGCTACTGGAACTTGAATCAGGGTCCTCCACAAGAGCAGCAAGTAGTCATAACATATCAGTCATTTCTCAGGGCCCTAGAACACTATTTTACACAGGTTTATTTATTTTTATTTCATGTCTTGAGTGCTTACCTTCTTGTATATGTGTGAATGCCCAGGTATGCTGGTGCCCAAAGATGCCAGAAAGGATTTTATGACCTAGAGCTACACATGGATCCAAGGCTTCCCAGTGGGCACTGAGAACTGATACTAGCTTTTACTCAAAGGGGTCTGTGTGCTTAAATGCCTGGGCATCTGCCTATCCACCAAAGAGATATTTTAACAGTAAGAGTGCATACAAACTTGTTAAAATTTTTAAGTGAGTATAAAATTAAATCATTTCAAAATAAAAGGACATGAAGTGGTTAATCATATTCCTAGTGAACACCTTAGTAACTCTTCCATACCCCAATGCCTCCACAAACAGAAAGATCATCAGCACCTATATATTCAGCAGTCATACGACATAGACAAGTGACAATGCACAGAAAAAAAAAAAAACTATTACTAGATGCAGTTTAATTTCTTAGGTTTTAGGAGCCATTCTATGATGTTCCTAAGTTGTCTGGGCTCATTCACAAAAGCTTCAAATGTCACAGGAAAAGTCATGGCCTAAGACCTCTAAGTTTCTGAATTTGATAAAGAATTCCTGGAAAAAATATTGACTGACGATACTCATCGCTCTATCCCTATATGTTTAGAATGAAATGGAAAAACTATCAAATTTTGCTGACTGTATACTTTGCCATGGAGGAGATCAATAAGGACAAACAATTGCTTCCTAATATAACAATGGGTTTCCATGTCTACAATTCCTTTAATTCTAACAAAAGAACCCTGGAGGGCCCTCTGATGTTCTTGTCTGGGAGGAGTGATCATATCCCTAATTACAAATGCAAAACAAAACACAAAGCTCTAGGAATCATTTCAGGAACCTGGCCAGAATTTTCTGCTGCTATTGGAACACTTTTGGAGCTCTACAAAGTCCCACAAGTAAGTTAGGAAAGTATTTTTGTTCACAGTCACTTAGGAAACCTGACCAAAAGAAAACAAACAATTGTTTACTTTAGACAGATTTCAAAATCATTGAATGAATTACCTTAGTATGGCAATGATTAGTAGGGGAAAGAGTGTGGTGAAAAGCATGAGCAGGACATGAGCAGTATATTCTGATAATTTCAAAGCAGATAACTTAATAATACTCGTGATTCTATCTCTAAATGCTGGCAAGATGTTCTGTAAATACTGAGGCTGTATTTGCTCACAAGTCAAATTTTACAACACCTAAGTGCCAAATCTTGCATACAAATATCTCATAATACATAGAATGGTCAATATCTGACATAAGAAAATAAAAAGTACAGGACATGTTACTAAATTTGCAACAATCCTCAAATGAAAAATTTTCAAGGAATTTTTATGATATCATTCAGGATAATACACCTCAGAGAGCAAAGAATATCTACATAGGTATATTCCAAATACTGACTATTGCCAGCCTATACTGAAGCAAAGCATCCATCAAAAGGCATCAGTATAAACAAAGAAAACATTGGGTGAGTGTAAGGGTAGGGAATAATCAAGATCACAAAACCCACAGTGTGGCTCTGATTGTTATCACTCAGTTAAACAATTCATATGTGAAGAATGAACCTATTTCCTCTCTTAAGGTGATGGCCCCAAATACATAGAACATCAGAATCACTTTTGTTCCTGTGTTTCTTCAGGTCACATATGGACCTTTTAATGCCGAGCTAAGTGACAAAGTTACATTCCCATCCCTTTATCAGATGTCTCCTAAAGACAGAGGCCTAATCCATGGTGTGATCTCTTTATTGCTGTGCTTTGGCTGGAATTGGGTGGGGCTTTTTGTGGTTGATGATCTGAATGGAAAAGAGTTACTCTCTCACCTGAAAGCAGAAATGGCAACAGAAGATATCTGTGTGGCTTTTACACAAAAAATCCCTGCTTATTGGAAGCTAGGGTTAAAAAATATTGCTGGTTTTGTGGACCTGAACCAACATACACAAGTGAATGTACAGGTATTCTATGGTGATATAGATGACTTGTTGATATTCTGCCTTAATAATAGAATATTTTTAGCCAGAGGGAAGGTGTGGATCATGGCAAAGCAACACTTAATACATTTAGATTCTGCAGCAGATGAGTATTATTTGATATACTTTTTCAGAGGAAGTGTATCATTTTCAAAGAAGAGAACTATCCCTGGTTTCAAGAACTTTCTTGAGGATCTTACACCCTCCAGATACCGAGGAGATTTTTATTTCTCTAAATTCTGGATTGACAATTTTCTTTGTTCACTCCCTTCTTTGCCATGTGAATCTCTTAATCCCTGCCCAGCGAATATTTCCCTAAAGATTAATCACAAAAACATTGATCTGATGACCATTTCTGAGTCCAGCTATTCCATATGGAATGCAATGTATTCCATGGCCCATGCACTCCATAAACTGCTATTGAACAAAACTGAAATGGGATCTACCGAAAACAGAAACACAGACTGGCTTCTACCATTGCAGGTAAGTCTCACTCATATGCAAGGGAAGCTCAGGATCTAACATTATTACTAAGTAATTACTGTGGTCAAGCCATTAAAACGTTTTTCTCATTTTATAATTAAAAGTAGAAGTTAAAATGGAAAAGCTTCTGTCACAGTGTATGTGTATACATCTGTAATTATCTTATATGATTTTGGGACTGAAAGCACTGACTTGAAGACAGTAAGTTTGAATGTCTTTTAACAAATACTTTCATAGTTTGAGATGAAATTCTGTAACATATAAATGTAATCCATGTAAAGAGAAAGCAAGTTTAATATTAAAATTTATGTGCTTTCATGGAATATGCCAAGTTCCATGACGTATAGACATAGTGACCACATCCAAAGCTGCTTTTTCACATAAAATGAAATTTAGGTTAATAATACAAGACTATAAGAAGAACCTTTCATGGAAAATAAATTCCCTGTTCTAGAGTCATGAGTAACTGAAAAGTAATTGCTTGTACAAGTTCTTTATTCTTAATTGCATAAAATGAAGTTAAAACCAAACAGTGCTTCCATCTTAAAGGTTAGAGCATAAACCAGTTAATAAGCTGAGACTATATCTCCATGCATTAGAGATAAATGGATGTGTTTAGGTTTTAAACCAAAAAGATATAAACAGGAATCATCCACACACATACGAGCCTTGATGATCACCTTCAAATAGGGTATCATTAAGAAGACTATTGAACAAGTAAATTTAACTTTAAATTCTATCAAAGACAGATGAACAAAAAATAAATTCTGAATGTATCATGTACTATGTAATCTTGAGTATTATGGAAAGCAATAATATTTAACATAGACATTGTCACGGTTTCTGAACATAGTCTACCAGAGATGTGATATTAGGTAAGTTTGTATAAGCCTTCTCTAGATAACAGAGTACCTCAGCAACAGTTCTATAATATGAGTAGGAATTAGATAACAAAATATTGAACATCATAATTTGAAACATTAACCTGTTTAATTTGTTAAATATGGAATTAAATCACGCTAGGGGCATGATTCAGCAAGTATAAGCATGTGCTTCTCATACAGGGTCCCTGAGTTTGGTTGTCAGCACACATATGGTGGCTCACAACTGTCTTAATTTCAGCTCCATGGAATCTGACACACGCTTTTGCTTTCTGCAGGAGTCAGATATGTACTTTGTGTACATGTGTACATACTCGTAGGCAATAAACAAAAACAAAAATAACACATATGTAGGGGGCCTGAAGTGGCTCAGTGTTTAGAAGTACTTTGTGCTATTTAAAGACCCACAATTCCTGTTATCTAGATAAAAGCTTACAACTATCTGTAACTCTACTCTGGGCAGTACCGTCTTCTGGCCTCCAGAGGCACCAGACACATTTGTAGTGAACATTGTACCAGATAGTGTTCATATCAAAGCTGAAAGTCAAATGTTGTGACAGAAAACAAACCAACGAGAAATGAAGGCAGGTAGTGGGTCTCTTTTCAGTTTCCTGAATTATAACTGACATAAAGTTTGCACATATTTATTGTACATTTTTAAATGAATCTGGAGTTTTGCATAAACTCCTAATAATATTATCTCATTGTAATCTCACATACATGTATACCAATTTACCAAATTGAAATACACTCATATTCATTGTGTGGCATCAGAAAAGACATATCTTAAGACATATGAATCCACTGACTTTCTCTAAAAAAATTATATTTTCTAATTAGAAATATTTTGCTGGTGCTGGGGAAAGTTACAGGGCCTTGTTTACTCTAAGAACATGCTCCACATGTTCCATACCTTAGATATTTCTCTTTGTGTTCAGTAGCTCTTGTATTACTTTCATGGGGAGAACTTTTCATCTCACTAAAACAAGTGTGGGGGGACACCTAAACAAAGTAAGCCTCTTCAAAAACAAAGCTATGTTAGAGAGAGAAAGAGAGAAGAGAGAGAGAGAGAGAGAGAGAGAGAGAGAGAGAGAGAGAGAGAGAGAGAGAGAGAATGGATTTCTCTTAAAGGTCATCAAACAGTAATTTGTATGGGCCACTCATATCAAATGATGTCTCTCTTCAGCTGCATCCATTTCTGAGTAAAATTAAAGTGACAAATGCTGCTGGAGATGAAATAAGCTTCGATGAGAACAAGAAAATTATGGAAACGTATGATATACAAAATTTTGTGGAACATACTCAGCACATTTCATTACTAGTTAAAGTGGGAGAGTTTGTCTTCAAGAGTCCACAAGATCAAGGCTTTTTCATCAATGAAGTTCTGATTAAATGGCCAAGCAACTTCAATCAGGTCTGGAAGTTTTCAATATTTAATTTGTAGAGAATATTTGTAAAGGATTACTAAAATTAATTGTGTGATGTCTTTTAGATATTTTTAAATAAATGTTTTTAAATTTCAGTTCACTTTCTTTACATCCCCCAAAATGGTTCCTCTTGCCTCACCTCTCAGCTTCCCCTCTCTTCCTTTTCCTCTCTCCTACTCTCTTTCCCCCAGAAAAAAAAATGATCTCCCCTCCCACCATATCAACCCTCTCCAACACATCAAGTCACATCATAACTGACCATATCTCATCCACTGAGGCCAGTTCAAGCCAGCCTCCCAGGGGAAAGTGCTCCAAAATGAGGCAATAGAGTTCATGTTTGAAACAGCCTCCACCCCTCCAACTACATTTGCCAGGCTACAAAGATGAAGAACAAACTACTCATTGGCCAACTATGTGCAGAGGGCCAATGCCCAGACCATACATGCTCCTTAGTTGATGTATCAGTCTCTGTAAACCCCCATGATTCTTAGTTAGTTGTCTCTGTTAGTCTTATTTTGGAGTTCCTGTCCCTTCCAGGGCCTTCCAACACTTCCACAAAATAGATAGAACTCCACCCCATGCTTGTCCCAGTATCATCAACCAACTACAGGGTGGAGCCTCCCAGAAACCTGTTCTGTAAGACTCTCTACTGTTGTGGTGTGTCTCAGGTTGGGTCAATTATTATTTGGAGTTTTCCCTCAATCTTTATTCCTGCACTTCCTGTAGGCAGGGTAAGTTTTGGATCAAAGGTTTTGTTAATGGGTTGATTTCCCCTCACTCCACTAGTCCTGCCTGGCCAAGAGGTGGTCACTTCAGGCTTCACGTCTCTCCCTCTTAGGGGTCTCAGTTATAGGAACACCCACATCCTCCCACCGACCTCCATCTTGACAAATATATTACCTTAGTTTCCCTTCTTGTTCCCAGCCCTAGAACCTCCCACTGACATTGTCCCTACATCTGATCCCAACTCTTGTTTCTCTCCCAATTACATCTCTTATCCAGTCCCTCCTCTTTATCCACTTCTGCTTTCTAATCTATGTCCCCTTCTGAGTGACATTCCAGCACTCTCCCTTAGACCTTCCTTCTTACTTATCTTCTTCGTGTCTGTGGATTGTGGCTGGAGCCCGCCAGCAGAGTTGAACGGTTCTTGAGTTGGGAGTCAGGATTAAAATTAAAAAAACTAACACACAACACACATGGGCCTTTTCCAAGAGGCTCCAGTGGAGATATTAGACTCGACCAGCCCCCAGCCTGACTTTATTGCAGAGAGCTTTTAAGCCAGAGTAAAAACAGCTCAGAAAAATGGGTTAAATTTATGAGGAGGTGAAACAATAGGTGTGATTTTGAAAAGCTCTCCCACCTGCTGTCACAAACAAAGGGAGATAGACTTGCAAATTCTTCCCTGGCTTCAGTGAAGGCCTGGTAAAAGCAGTCTTCCTGTTGAGATTTAAATATCAAAGCAGCTACCAGAGCAATGGCTTCCAACAGATCGTGGTAGGTTTATCCTGTACTATAGGTCTAATATCCTCTTGTAAGTGAATATATACCACATGTGTCTTTCTGCTTCTGGATTACCTCACTCAGGATGATCTTTTCTAGTTCCCACCATTTGCCTGCAAATTTCATGATTTCCTTGTTTTTAACAGCTGTGTACAGTTCCATCGTGTAAATGTAGCACAATCTCTTTACCCACTCTTTGGCTGAGGGACATCTAAATTGTTTCCAGTTTCTGGTTATTAAAAATATACTCTGTATAAACATAGCTGAGCAAATGTCCTTGTTGTATGGTAGAGCATATTTGGGTAAATGCCCAGGAGTGGTATATCAGGGTCTTGAGGTAGAACTATTCCCAGTTTTCTGAGAAATTGCCCGCTTGATTTCCAGAGAGGTGTGTAAATTTCCACACCCATCAGCAACGCAGGAGTGTTCCCCTTTCTCCACATCCTTGCCAGCATGTGTTATCACATGAGTTTTTGATCTTAGCCATTCTGACAGGAGTAAAATTGAATCTTAAAGTCATTTTGATTTGCAATTCTCTGATGGGTAAAGACATTGAGAATTTAAGTGCTCCTCAGCCATTTGTGATTCCTGCTGTGAATTCTCAGTTTACCTTTGTACCTCATGTTTTAATTGGATTATTTGATATGCTGATGTTTGATTTCTTAAGTTCTTTGTGTATTTTGGATATCAGCCCTCTCTGTGATGTAGGGTTGGTAAAGATCTTTTCCCAATCTGTAAGCTGCTGTTTCGTTCTTTGATTTCTTTGGTTTACAGAAGCTTTATAGTTTCATGAGATCCCACTTATTAATTGTTGATCTCAGAGCTTGTTCTATTGTCATTCTATTGTCTGCTATGCTAATGAGTTCCAGGCTTTTCCTCCATTTTATCTTCTAATAGATTTATAGTCTCTGGTTTTACTTCAATGTCTTTGATCCACTTGGACTTGAGTATGTGCAGGATGATACATACAGGTCTATTTGCATTTTCTACATGCAGACATCTAGTTAGACCTTCAATTTGGTTCAGCTGATCAACCTGTCTGTTTCTGTGCCAATACCATGCAGGTTTTATTTCTATTACTATGTAGTATAGCTTGAATCAGGAATGTTGATACTGCCAGAAGTTTTTATTATACAGAATGTTTTTGGCTATCCTGGGTCTTTTATTTTTCCATATGAAGTTAATGGTTGAACTTTCCAGGTCTGTAAAGAACTGTGTTGGAATTTAATGGGAATTGCATTTAATCTGAGGATGGCTTTTGGCAGGATGACCATTTTTAGTATGTTAATCCTAACAATCTATGATCATGGGAGTTCTTTCCATCTTCCAAAATCTTCAGTTTATTATTTCAAAGACTTGAAGTTCTTGTCACACAGGTCTTTCAATTGCTTGGTTGGTGTTACCCCAAGATATTTTATAGTATTTGTGGCTCTTTGTGAAGTGTGTGTGTGTGTTCACCTACTTTCTTTCTCAGCCTTATTGTTGCTTGTGTACAGAAAGTCTATTGAATTTTTTTGAAATAATTTTATATCCAGACACTTCACTGAAATTGTTTAGTAGCAGTAGGAGTTCACTGGTAGAATCTTGGGGGTCACTTATCATCTTCAAAGAATGATACTTTCAGTTCTTCTCTTCTTGTTTTATATCCCTTTGATCTCTTGTTTTATCACTCTAGGTAGAAATTGAAGCACTGTATTGAAGAGATATGGTGCAATTGGCAGCCTGGTCTTGTCCCTAATTTTAGCAGGAATGCTTGAAGTTTTTGTGCATTTAACTTGATGTTGGTTATTGGCTTGCTGTATATTGCCTTTATTGTGTTTAGGTATGTGTCTTGCCTCCCTGATTGTATGATGTCTCTTTGAAAATTTAAAATTATTATTATATTCTATATTCTTAGCTCTATTGTGATTGTGAGCTTGTGTGTGACTGAGCACATGTACTTGTTAGGGCCACACTCAACACTGGTTATCTTCCTCTGTTGCTCTCCCTTTTATTTTTAAACCGGTTATCTCTCTGAAACCTATGCTTATGGTCTTGCTGTATTCAGTGGAAAGCATATCCTTGAATTTCTCACTGTCTTCATGACCACAAAATTTCTATTACAGGAATATATTCTACACCCAACTTTTCTTTCAATCCCTTCAGGATGATCAGTTCAGGTATTCATGTTCATGTGACAAGAATGTTAAATGCTAAATCATCTCTTCAGTCCAATTTGATTATTTTCAGAAATAAACCACTACTTAACTACTTCCTGCAGATTCAATTAGATGAAGTAAATTCAAATGTGTGTTCATTCATGCTGCAGTTAATGAATGAGTGTTCATGGTTATATAGGTGTGTAGGTGTGTGGTTTATGTGTACATACACATGCATACAAATGTATGTACATATTGACATATTTATTATACATGCATGATCATGCTCAAGCATCCTTCCATTTATACAACTCATACTCAAGCATCTCAATAATTTTGCACATTTGTGAATTAGCGTGAACAGAAAATAAACTATGGATTTTGATAGAACACTTTTCTGTAACAAATGTATATGAGCTGCCAGATATGTGTGCCAGGAACTGAACTTATATTTCTCTGCAAGAAAAGTATGAGCTCTTAACTGCTGAGCCAGTTATCCAGAAGGATATTCCTGTTAATATATTAAAATTTATGAGATAGAAAATGAATCCAAATAAAGGCAAAAAAGAGGTCTAAGAATAGATAGAAATGTTTGTTCTTGTCCTACACAATTTTTAACATATAACAAACTAAAGTTGTGCTAGTTTAGTAGTTAATGTTATTAACTAATGTGCAACTGGTGAAAATCCTATGTAACAGTGTAACTAATATTTAAAAAGAAAGAAGTATTCCTAGCATTGGGAATTAAAGGTAAAAGTCACAGTAATAGATCATAATTCACCAATGGCCAAACCATCTTTCATGAGAAAAGTAAACTTCCTTTTGCAGCTGAATCAGAGTGCATGGGTATTACTACATGATTGGAAATGTAAAGGTAGAAATAGATGAGGAAAGATGGACTGGGTTTCTGTCTGACAATCCAACTGTTTCATAATTCATATGAAAAAATGAGTTCTGGCTTGCTGCCTCACAGGAGAAAATATATGGACATTGTACACATTTCACAAAGGCTAGGAAGAAGTGAGTCACAGATTAGTCACCATAAAAGGATGTTGAACATTTAGCATTGGAAAGTGTGCTAACTTCAAATTTCCATTCTACACTCTTGTATTAAACACTCTGATTTCCTCATAAACCCATAGAATTTCCATAAGATATATGTATTTAAGTTATTTAGCCTAAATTATTTTAAATTAATGTACAATATTACTACCAGTTTTTCTGTGTTTCCCTCAGATTCCTCAATCTGTATGTTCACAGAGCTGTGGTCCAGGATTCTTGAAAGTTCCACAAGAAGAGAGACCTATCTGCTGTTTTTCTTGTGTATTTTGTCCAGAGCAGCACATTTCCAACCAGACAGGTATAAAAATAATATCTTTTCTCAAAGATATATATTATATGTTATATGTTAATATCTTACATGCTTGGGAATGTAGAATCAGAAAGCTAAGAAGTGACCATGGTATCATAATGTAGTGCTCTTCTCTATGTCTCTTTCACTCATCCCTGAATCCATTAGTAACCACTGCTGATTCCACACGATGTGTGAAGGTTTGAGTGGCAGTTCTCTTGCTATTGTGTCAAAATCAACCTACTTAAAAATTCTTCCTTTTGGTTCATGAAATGGCCATCTCAACTCTTGCAGTGATACTTGCTTTAGGCTACCCATTGAATGTGAGATATCCAGTTGTTCAAGATTGAATTATATTTCTGTAATAAACAAATGTAATGATCGGTGCCTGAAAGTAACTCCGGGAAAAGTAGATGTGTAATTGTTTCCTCAATACACAAGAAATGGAACTGCATTTAAAACACTTAAAAGTTGACATTTCAAGTACCAACAATAGCAGAAAAAGCCAGTCTTCATAAATGAAAGTATGGCTGCCTGTTTAAGGTTATTGTCATCCATGTGATAACATATACATGTAACATCACATGGAATGAGCAATTAGTATTTATGAATAAAAAGACAAAGACACAAATACAACATTTAATGAGAAAGAGTCCATGAATTTGAGAGACACTAAATATAAGGTGGGTCCAGGAGAAGGTCTGGAAAGAAGAACAAAGAGGTATAGTGAGGTAAATGTGTTATTTTAAAAATGAAAAATTTTATTAAAAAAATAAAAAGTCATAAGGAAGAAGCATTATTATAATGATGAGAATCTATTATTATTTATTAAACTGAAAAAGGCCAACCCTTAGGCAATTTTATAAGGCTTGTCTATGCTGTTGATTTTCTCAAAGAAATCAATAAATGGTTTTGTTGGCTCTTTGAATCATTTTGGTTTTAGTATATTGATTTTAGCACTGAGTTTGATTATTTCCAGCCATCTACTCCTCTTCAGTGTGTCTATATCTTTTTTTTTATTTACTTAGGGGAGATAGGCCTATTTAATTTATTTACTTGATCTTGATTTCACTTTGGTAAGTGGAATCTATCAAGAAAATTGTGCATTCTATATAAAGTTTTTGTAAAGTATAGGCTTTTGAAGTACCACTTAAAGATTCTTTTTGATTTCCTTTGTGTCTGTCCTTATGTCCCTCTTTTCATTTTCAACTTTGTTCATTTCAGTACTGTCTTTCTGCCTTTTGTTACTTTGTTTCAGGGCTTGTCTATGCTGTTGATTCTCTCAAAGAAGTAAAAAAATGATTTTGTTGGCTCTTTTAATCACTTTGGTTTTAGTATATTGATTTTAGCACTGAGTTTGATTATTTCCAGCCATCTACTCCTCTTCAGTGTGTCTATATCTTTTTTGTTGTTTTGTTTCTAGGTCTTTCAGGTGTGACCGTAGATTGCTTGTATGAGATGTCTCAAATTTCCTTAAGAAGCACCGAGTGCTATCAACTTTTTTGTAAGCACTGCTTTCATTGTGTCCCATAAGTTTGGGCATGTTGTGTCTTCATTTTCATTGAATTATAGAAAATCTTTGATTACTTTATTTCTTTGATTGCCCTGACCCTCAGGGCTTCAATGGGGTTCCTAAGGTGGATAGATTGGAAGGAATGGGGGGAAAAGGAACAAGAGAAGCAAGAAATGAAAGCCAAGTCTGTTCATCTGATCAAGGCTTCTGTTTATTAAAAATTTTTACCCAACTTATATAGGGAGAAGGCAGGAAAGGGGGAAGGTTAATCTACTGCTGCAGGAAATAGGAAGAGTGCTTTCATGGGTTAAATATTGTACCTGCAAGATACCATAAGGATGTTCTCTTAAGATATCTTACAGATGCTCTAACAAAGGATGTCCTCACAAGGCACTTCTCTATACAAGTTTCACAGTACAAACACAGACTAATGATTACACAAGTGATTCAGAGTGGGTGTATGATTTTTTTTTCAATTACATATCCAGGGTTACAAGTTCAGTTGCAATTTAAAAAATACAAAAGGAACAGATATTATTGTTAGCTCAATAACTCTACTTTAAGGAATCCAAAGGATGTCTCCTTAAAAGAAAACACATTTACTATATTACAGCCTGCTTTTAGGCTGGCAGTGTTTGCAGAATGATTGCAGTCTGATTGCAGTCCAGAGATACAGAAAATACATGAACTTGTCTTTTATGAATAGAAAATAATAATAAACAACTCCTTTTACTAAATGTATCATCATCTATGCTATAAATTAGATTTAGTTTATTTTAGTCAATTCTTATTTATTAAATTTTATTTCATCAGGAATGTATGCTCCATTGCCTCATATCTTTACACAACATTTACAGGGAGTTCTCAGCCTATAATAAAAGAAATATAAATTTTAACACAAATCTCTTGGCTTCTCAGGGTTTGCATATTGTCTTTGTTTACCCTGCACCAATATACTGTTTAAGGACATATAGCCCAAGAAAACTCCTGAAATGATGGCCTCATCTCTCTATCTGTTTGTCTGTGCTTAATGATCTCCAGGGCCTATAGAAGATTTCCAAACAGTGGACAGATATAGTTAAGTTTAGGCTTTTCATAAAAAAGACTCAAACATAACTTTTGTGTAGGAAAAACAAACAAACAAACAAACAAACAGAAATTGAATCATATTGCAGAAAGTCCCCTGTAATACAACACATGGAAAAAGAGTTAGATATAGAATAACAGTGATCCTAACAATCTGGGATTGTGTCAAGCAACTGTGCTGGCTTCATGACTCTCAACAATTTCAGTGAATATGGCTCTGTCATTCTCCCTTTTTGATTTAATATTTATAGATTTATGGCACTATTATATGACATGTAGGTCATTTTTCAGTCTTCAGAATATTACTGAAAGAACAAGACTGAAAATTAGAACAATTCCCAGGATTATTTTGGAAATAATAATGAAATATTAAGAGTCCTGTCCTGAGTCAAAGGATGTCAAAGACTATAGAAATTTATTTGCAACTTCCACATCTGAGATAGGTACTAGTTGATCTGAGCAGATAGCTGCTCTTTGTTGATGCAAGTGTTGTATATTTACTGCCAAATCAGAATTGCTCCATAGTCTATGGAGGTCAGATATAACTTATTCCCATGTTACCTTAGAAAAATTATATAGAAGTGGGGTAACAAATATCCATTAAAACTGTGAGTAACAAGAAAATTGAGAAGAACTCACAATGGCACAATGGTGTAATTAATGAAGTATATTTTTATACATGGAAGTGATCAAAGTACTTTGTATTGTATACATAGTTAGAAACTCACAGTATATAAAAAAGCATTTGAAGGATTGCTTGACAGTGTTACTGCATCTGAATATGAGTAATATATATTTCACTGCCCTAGAGAAATTGATAAATTCTTCAGCAGAAAGTTTATTGTTAATTAAAGAAGATAAAGAGTAAAAATGGGAATTATAAAGATTTCCTTCCTTGGCAGTATCAGAAAGCAGAATATGCCAGGCTACACTTATCAATGGAAAGCACTCTCATGAATTAAATGTGCAATGACTAAATAATTGTAAAAGCTTAAATGTTGATTCACTTCCTCCCCTCAGATCAGCAGGTTTGTATCCCTTGCTCAAGTCAAGAGTACCCAAACCCTGAGAGAAACTATTGCCTGCCCAAGAGATTGACCTTCTTGTCCTTTGAAGATCCTCTGGGCATGGCTCTAGCCTGCACAGCTCTATGCTTCTCTGTCAGCACAACTGCAGTTTGGGGGATCTTTCTTAAACACCGAGAATCACCCATTGTTAAGGCCAATAACCGGACTCTCAGCTACATCCTGCTCATCTCCATCCTCCTCTGTTTCCTCTGCTCTTTTTTCTTCATTGGCCATCCAAACACAACCTCCTGCATACTGCAACAAATAACATTTGCACTTGTGTTTACCTTGCCTATTTCCACCGTTTTGGCAAAAACTATAACTGTAATTCTGGCCTTTAGAGTCATGAAACCAGGGAGAACAATGAGAAGATTCTTTGTCTCAGGTGTCTATAATGCTGTCATTCCCATCTGTGTCCTGATCCAACTTATTCTCTGTGGAGTCTGGCTGGGAACCTCACCTCCCTATATTGACACAGATGCACACTCTGAAAATGCTCAAGTCATCATTTTATGCAACAAGGGCTCAGTAATTGTTTTCTACTGTGTGCTGGCCTACTTAGGGTCCCTGGCCCTAGGCAGTTTCACTGTGGCTTTTCTGGTGAGGAACCTGCCTGACACATTCAATGAGGCCAATTTCCTGACATTCAGCATGCTAGTGTTCTGCAGTGTCTGGGTCACCTTCATCCTTGTCTACCAGAGCACCAAGGGCAAAGCCATGGTGGCTGTGGAAGTCTTCTCCATCTTGGCCTCCAGTGCAGGACTTCTGGGATGCATCTTTTTCCCTAAGTGCTACATTATTCTCTTAAGACCTGATATGAACTCTTTGAGATGTATTAAAAACAAAAAATAGCAAATAAAAATTGATCGTTTTGATGTATTAGTTTTCTAATAAACCCATTAGTATACTAAAATTAAATTATTGACATACTTTTAAGTAACCTTTTTCTGAAATGTATATTTAAACAAAAATAAGAGCTCCTCACTTTGTCTCACAATCACAGACATTCTATTTCAGAATAGAAGCTGCTGCTGAAATAATTTTAGTAAGATATTCATGTTACTTATTAATTTGTGGACAATATTAAAAATGTAATTACATGATAGTAATTTAGATAAACAGTGCATGAACTAAATACTTGTTTTATTTCTTATTTTTGGGAGTATAACAGGGCTTTTGGTGGTATTTGAGATTCTTCTATAGAACAGGCATGAAAATAGATCTCTGGAAAGGGGGAGGGTCTTTTAAACAGTTCAGCCATTCCAAAAATCAGAGTAGAGAATTTTCTAAAAGAAAAAAAATAAATCTACTACCTGGCCCTGCTCTCCTTTCCTAGATTCAGCACCCCACTCTAGAAATACTTGCTCAGTCACCTTCATTGCTATTGTGTTCACAATAGGTAGGAAATAGAAAATTATAAATATGTTTAACATGATAAATATCATACACATAATTAGTTGTAAGTAGAAAAATTATAATTTAGGTAACCCATATCCAGAAGACAAATATCTCTCATTCTCTATACTGGGGCATCTAGATCCCCTTTTTCAGATGTGAGTATCACCATGTAGAAATAAGAAAAAATGTTGGGCAAGCAATAAAATGGCAGGTACAATTGATCTGATTGGGATAATGTGGGGAAGGTCCCCTAATTATCAAAGTGGATAAATATGAAAGAAGGAAGCAGAACAAATAACAGTAAATATTTGTGAAAGGGTTTTAAGCAATCATACTGGGAATTTATCTACATAAAATCCCTATAATACATGTAAGTCCATGCATGAATATGTTACATGTTACAACCTAAATATTTTTAATAATGAACACAGATAAGTATAGTTCACCACTGTCAGAAGAAGCTTTTCTTTGCAACAGCAATCATGACTGAAAAACACAACCAATCACAAGGCAGAATCACACTCACACCTGATAAATCTACAAAACAATTCCCAGATCTAAGACTCAGAGATTATGCAGAACAGATGATGAAAAATTATATAAGGCAGAGGATCAGAGTATGTTCTGGTAGTGTGTCTCCTAATAATACCAGAAGCTACACCCATAAGATGAACCAATATTAAAAAAAAAAGAAAAAGAAAAAAAGGCTTACCAATGTACCTGCACAAACATGAAGTGAAAAATGGAAAACGCCAATAGGCATGCAAAAGTGGTCCAGGAAGAAACCGTTGTCTTTAATCCTATGTAAAAAAAAAAAAAATATGTAGGGAACTAATAAAAGCTGAGAGTGTGAGAAAAAAAATCTTTCCAGGAAAGAGCATAAAATCAGTTAGTTATTCAACACCAAACAATCAACCCTGAAAACATACAGGGGACCCAGAAATATCCTGAAAAGCCCTTTCCAGTTGCCACATTGCACACAGAGTTTCCCCTGGTTCCCAGTGTCATGTAAATGTCCCCATCCTTCACCACTGACTGTCTTCAGGATCCAGAGCTTTCAGGGATTCGGGATTCCTGATGCCATCGCCCCGCCTATCTGCTTTCGGGAGTAAACAGGCCCGGATGCTGGAAGTCTCATTTGTGCGAAGGAAAAATGTGCCCTTTGATTTCTCCTGATCTGACATGGTCCGGCTGGTCCCTGGTCCCTGGAGAAGGGATTCTGGGGTCTCTGCCCCCCTTTTTAGTCATTTTGACTCTCCCAGTCAAAACAGAGCTGGTCTCTGGAAGGCAAAAAGGCACTCACACAGATAATAAATCTGTTTTAAAGATTAAAAAAGAAGCTGGAGGCTGGAAAGATGGCTCAAAGGTTAACAGAGCTGACTGCTCTTCCAAAGGTCCTGAGTTCAATTCCCAGCAACCACATGGTGGCTCACAACCATCTATAATGAGATCTGGTGCCTTCTTATAGTACACAGGCATAATGCTGGAGAATGAATGAATGATGAATGAATGAATGAATCTAAAAAAATAAAGAAAGAAACAAATCACCGGACTCAGTGTCTCATGCCTGTCATCCCAAAAGCCAGGGGACTCTCTGAAGCAGAGAATCCCTCTCTCTTCCCTAGGTGCCTGGTTCTATCCCCACGGATCACAGCGTCATCTGTCAAGGGATGTGGTGCCCTCTCGTGGCAAGCATGTATCACTTAATAACGAGCTTTACATAGATGCTGTAATTAATTTAATACTATGTATTTATTTCAATTTAATAAGAACAGAGCAAGGAGTGTCTCCAGAGCCGGCCTCCTCCTCGAGTCCTGTGGGGTTGGAACTCAGGAGGATTCTATGCTAGATCAAAACAGGGCCTGGGAACCACCTAACTTGAGTCCACCCTCTTCTGCTCTCCCAAACGTGATTGTAAGATTCTATTGCTGAGAACAACACCTCCGTTCATTGGACACAGAGAATCCTAGCTGGCACCTACCTAGAACCTTCACCTCCTTTGGACTACTGTTCATGATACTGGAACATTCACTGAGTGCCACCGGAAGAGAAAGGTCCACACCAACCCAGCCATGCAGCCTTTGCTCTCCAATGGTGACATGCCTACAAGATTTGCTGGTGCACTTGTTGTACAAACATCATGGAAGTGACCAACTAATATCTGGTTGGGTTTCAGGAGGCCCACACCATGAGAAGGAACCTCGATCCAATACTGCTTGGGTACCCAGGAGCCTGAGTCTACACATGCCAGGAATATAAGAAAAATCTAAATGCTACAGTTACTCTAAAGGAGAACAGCTATAGTCACAGATCTGTGCCTTCTTTGGACATCATTGGGAACTTCCTCCTGCAGCAGATGGGAACAAATAAAGAGGCCCATGTCCAGTCGACCTGCAGAGAGAGAGAGGCCTTGAACCATCCCACCGTAAATGAGATGTCTCCAGCAAACTCTCACCCCTAAGGGCTCAAGGTACTCTTGTGTCTAGAGTGTAAGTGCCAGAGGGGATGAAGGACAGGAGGGTAACAATGCCTTGTAAACACTTCAGGACCAACACACATAAGAATGCACCCTGACCCACAAGCTATCTTTTCTATCACTTTCCCCTTTCAGGGCTACCTCACCAGGCCACAGGGGAAGAGGATGCTCTCAGTCCTGATGTGACTTGATATGCTGACGTGGGTGGACTTGGGGTTGGCGGATCCCATTCTCTGAGGAGCCAGGTGAGGGGTGATAGGAGAAACAGGGAGGGTAGGCCTGGGAAGAGAGGAGGAAGGGGTCTACGACAGGGATGTAAAATGAATAAAGAAAAATAAAAATTAAGGGAGCTGGAGTGATGGCACAAAGCTTAAGAGCACCAGCTGTTCTTTCAAAGGTTTGGAGTTCGATTCCCAGCATCCACGTGGCAGTTCATAATCATCTATAGTAAGACTTGGCGACTTCCTCTGGCATGCAGACAGAATACTATACAAATAATAAACAAATCTTCTATAATAAAAAGAACTACACCACGAATCATAAATAAAGTTTCACTCCAAAAAGAACACTCTTTATCTCTTTAAATACTACTACTACTAATGATAATAAATGAAACACTTAGTTTTCTCCAAGAGAGTCTCATTGGGGCAACAAACCAGACTAAAATCCTAGGTCCCATGAACAGCAACAGATGGCAACAGAAAAGATCAAGGGTATACTTGTGGTTTGTCAATGCTTTATATGTATATAAACACACACACACACACACACATATATAAACATATATATATATATATATATACACACACTTCTGCCTACATACACACACACACATATATTTATATACTGTTCCTTTGTGTACATTATGGCTTCTGGTTTCATGCTTTTATGGTATTTCTTTGTGAATGGACATCTGTATCTCTGCACCCACATGTATCCCACATGTTCTTTCTTTGCTGTTTTATTAATTACAATAGACATGTAAATCATTTTAATGATTTCTGGAAAACTGGAGCCTAACAATTTCCTCTTCATGAAATAGGAAAGTGTGTGTCCATGAGATAAAGCCACTTCCCCAAACAAGTGATCTGCCACACCTTTTAGGGTCCTCTGGTTATCGCTTTGGCACAGCTCTGTTGGTCTTTGTTATCACTGCTGTGGGTTCCAGTCATTGTGTAGATTACTAAGCCTTGACCCTTTGTTGATGGTCCCAGAATTCTAAGACATATCTTGATTATCTGGTGCTGCTGCTGCTTCATCTGCAGTGATGTGATGATGTTGGTATGTCCAGAGCCTAATAACGATTTGTGTTGGGCCATCTTTAGCCCTTATTGGCCATTCTTTGCCAGCCTCTTTGGTGGACCTACTCTACTAGGACTGAGGAATACCTGTACGGTTGTGCTAACTGTAACACAAACTTCTACCAGACCCAGTGTTAAGAATTTTACCTGATGGCACTGGAGGCCCATAGCTGAGTTTTCTATGCTCTGCCATAACCCACTTTTGTAAGGTATAACTGAGAGAATTTATGGCTGTTCTTATAGTAGAAATACTTCGTGTGACTACCTCAGGTGTGCTCAGTTCATGAGACCACAAAAGACCACCAGGAGTTGAATCCATTGCAGAACACATGAGGATCTTTTTATTACAAGCTATAGGGCCCACACCCTCACTGACTCAGCGGTTGAGAGTAGAGTACCTTGTGCTTAGGGTAGGCAGACTTGACTCCTTTCTGTTATAGAGTGCCAACTCTCCTAGTCAAAACAGGGCTGGTCTCAAAAAGGCAGACACATACACAGAGATTATAAATCATTTTTAATGATTATAACAAGAAGCCAGGTGTGGTGTCACACACCTGTGACCATCAGTGGGGCAAGCAGAGGCAGGTGTCAGTTCCAGGACATCCAGGTTTGTAAAGCAAGTCCAGGACATGAAAGACCACACAGAGAAACCCTGTCTCCAAAAACAAGGGCTTGCATCCCCTGCCAGCTCATCACACTCACATGTCTAGACATGTTCTAAGTTACATAGTATGACTTTAACCAGGCTATAAGAGCATGCTGCCAAGCATGGTGGCACAGAACTTTAATCCCAGCACTGGAGAGGCAGAGGCAAGAAGATGTTTCTAAGTTTGAGGCCAGCCTGGTGTACAGAGCAAGTCCAAGACAGCCAGGGATACACAGAGAAACCTTGTCCAAAAAATTCAAAATATTATTAATATTAATATTAAACCAAACATCAGAGCCATGCCTGCAGGCAGTTTGCAGGGTTCCTTTCACAAGGAAGGCACACAGTAGAGTTAATAGAAAAAATGGCAGATGGAAGAAAGATTTAAATCTTGATTTTATTTCAATATTTAAATCTCCATTATAAGAAATTCTTAATGGGTTGAAAACAAAAGAAGTCAAAGATGGCAGGAGAAACTACAGAAGACCCATGGGGCAAGGGCTAGGGGGAGACACAGGGTTCTATTTTTATTTTGTATAGAGAACATGTGAACACCTTCTACTGAAGAAGAATGGTATGAAACACTTGAGGAAATATTCTGCACATTAAGGTCACATTATCACGGTGCTTCTCAGCTACATCTCTTCAAAATGTGCTTTTCTGGTTGTGATGCCGATTACACATTTACTTTTTAAAAGACACATTTGTTCATGTGTGTGTGTGTGTCCCTGGAGGATAGAAGAGGATAGTGGATTCCCTGGAATTGGAATTTCAGTTGGTTAGGGGTTGCCTGACATGGCAGAGTGATACATTTTAATATCTTATTAAATGTGTGAGACATATTAAACATATCAAGTTTGGAAATCTTAAAAGGTGATAATCATCACAAACAGATAAATATACCATCTGCTTCAGTATTCTTACTTTAGTGGCCCAAGCTTTGAACCCCAGCATTCAGAAGGCTGAGACAGGAGGATCACAAGTTCAAGGTTGGCCTCCCCACCTCCTGATGAAAAGGCACAATTTACTCATCCATCCAATTAGCTCAGCTAAGGCAGCATACAGCCTCCTAGTGGTCATGAGTAAGAAACACCATCCTGAAAACACAATGATAAATTTGATTCACCACATGGTGATATAAACTGTTGAGATATACTCGACAGTATTCAAACTTATGTGTGACCATAGTAAAGAATCATTAAGACATCTGTTAATCATCTTTTCATTTTCTTCCTTGAAAAAAAAATGCCTCCTTCTACATATGTTCGTAACACATCATTTATGTTTTAGAAAATTTAAGTAACATGAAGTAAAGAAAAGTGAGACCAGGGCTAGAGAGGTAGCTCAGATGTTAAGAGCATTGGCTGCTCTTGTAAAGGTCCTGACTTCAATTCCCAGCAACCACATGGTGGCTCACAACCATCTATAGTGAGATCCCATGCCCTCTTATGGCTTGCAGTGGTACATGCAGGCAGAACACTGTAAAATAAGTAAATAAATAGATAGATAGACAGACAGACAGACAGACAGACAGATAGATAGATAGATAGATAGATAGATAAACTAATAAATCAGAAGAAAGAAAGTAGGAAAGAAAAAAAGCATCATGAACAAATTAATACCTTAAATTCCTTCTTAATGTTTTTGGATGATGCTGGAGCGGTGGCTCAGAGGTTAAGAGCACTACTCGATATTCTTCCAAAGGCCATGAGTTCAATTCCAAGCAACCACATGGTGGCTCACAAGCATCTATACAGAGATCAAGTGTGAAGGCAAATGTTGTATAAATAGTAAAAAAAATCTTTAAAAAGTTTTGGAAATGTGATCCTCCTGCCTCTTGCCTCCTGAGTGCTTACCTTGCAGGTGTGTTCCCCACACCTAGCCTTACCAGGCCACAGAGGAATACACTGCAGCCACTCCTGACTAGTCCTCATAGACTAGAATCAGAGGGAAGGGGAGGTGGACATCCCTTATCAGTGGACTGGGGAAGGGGCACTGCTGGGAGAGATGGAGGGAGGGTGGGGTTAGGAGGGGAGGTGGGAGGGAACTACAAGGGGGATACAAAATGAATAAACTGTAATTAATAAAAATAAATTAAAAAATTCAAAAACATGATGTAGCCTTGTAAGAGAAACGCTAATTAATAGACATAAAGAAGGGGAGACAATTAAACAGATCAACTGTGCTTAGCCCACCTCAGAGAAATTGTATGAACAGTTCCTAAGTATAAAAACAATGGGTTAGCTGGGTGTATTTTGTCATGCCTTTAATTCCAACAACCCTCAGGAGGCAGAGGCAGGTATATCTCATAGAGTTGGATGGTAGCCTGGTCTATGCAATGAGTTCCAGAATAGTCAGGGGCACAGAATACTCTACCAAAAATTAATCAAACAAATGAAAATTAATCAATCAAATCAAAGAACTGACAGCTCTTTGCTCAATTTTCTACACAAGCTATTCATTCCCTCTAATTATGTACATATCATCTAGAAACTTGAAGTGCCTCACTTTAAATTATAGCATTGATATGATCTTCCTAAAATGAAATCTATATTTAAACAGTTACAAATAACAGATGAAAGCATCAGCAATGTAAATGGTGATCAAAAATAGGCAACATAGGGCATGCGAGTTGGCTCAGCAGAGAAGAGGTTTTGCTGGTCTTGCAAATAACTACTCCTGATTGCCAGTATTTACATAAATATGGAAATCAGGAACCATGGGGAACTGGAATGAGTGGCAACAGGGCCCACGCAGAATCTTGGGAATCAAACACCAGAGACAAGACTAAGAGGGGCATATCTAACTTTATTATCCATTGTAACAGCCTGTAAATGACTGAAAGCCCAATCAGAACCTCCCATGCTATCCTCAAGTACCAGGAACAATCAATGCAGTTGGTTCAACTATAAGGAAAAGTGGGAGTTGAGTGGAGAGGCAAGGTCATGTTAGGAGACACATTGGGAAAGAATCTTCACCAACCCTTTATCTGACAGAGGGCTAATATCCAGTATATATAAAGAACTAAAGAAGCTGAAAAGCAGCAAACCAAGTAATCCAATTTAAAAAATGTGGAGCAGAGCTAAACAGAGAACTCTCTGTAGAGAAATATCAAATGGCAGAGAAACACTTAAAGAAATGTTCAACGTCATTAGCTATTAGGGAAATGCAAATCAAAACGACCTTTAGAATTCACCTTACACCCATCAGAATGGCCAAGATGAAAAACTAAAGTGACAACACATGCTGGAGAGGTTGTGGAGAAAGGGGAACCCTTCTCCACTGCAGGTAGAAATGTAAACTTGTACAACCACTCTGGAAATCCAGCTGCCGATTTCTTAGACAACTAGGAATAGTGCTTCCTCAAGATCCAGCCATACCATTACTAGGCATATATCCAAAAGAGGCTCAAGTACACAATAAGGACATTTGCTCAACCATGTTTGTAGCAGCTTTATTTGTAATAGTCAGAAGCTGGAAATAGCCCAGATGCCCCTCAACTGAAGAATGGATACAGAAATTGTGGTACATGCACACAATGGAGTATTACTGTGCAATGTAAAACAAGGAAACCATGAAATTTGCAGGTAAATGGTGGGACTTGGAAAGGATCGTCCTGAGTGAGCTGTCTCAGAAGTAGAAAGACACACACGGTATATACTCATTCATATAGACATATAACATAGGATAAACCTACTAGAATCTGTACATCAAAAGAAACTAATTAAGAGAGAGGATCCTGACTAAAATGCTCAATCCCCATCCCAAAAGGCAAACAGGATGGACATCAGAAGAAGAAGAAAACAGGAAACAACCTAGAAACCTGCCACAGAGGGCCTATGAAAGGCTCTGCCCTGCAGACTATCAAAGCAGACACTGAGACTTACGGCCAACTGTTGGGCAGAGTGCATGGAATCTTATGTAAGAAATGGGAAATAGTAAGACCTGGAGAGGACAGGAACCCCACAAGGAGAGCAACAGAACCAGAAAATTTGAACACAGGGGTCTCCCTAGAGACTCATACTCCAACCAAGTAGCAGGCATGGCGATAACCTAGAACCCCTGCACAGATGTAGCCCAGGGCAGTTTAGTGTCCAAGTAGGTTCCATAGTAATGGGAAGAGGGACTGACTCTGACATAATCTGATTGGCCTGCTCTTTGATCACCTCCCCCTGAGGAGGGAACCAGCCTTACCAGGAAACAGAAGATAACAATGCAGCCACTCCTGATGTGATCTGATAGACTAAGGTCAGAAGGAAGGAGAGGAGGACCTCCCTTATCAGTGGACTTGGGGAGGGGCATGGGTAAAGAAGGAGGAGGGAGGGTATGACTGGGAGGGGAGGAGGGAGGGATTTATGGGGGGATATAAAGTGAATAAAGTGTAATTAATAAAATTTAATTTAATTTAAAAAATTCAGGCTTGGCATGAACACTCACTTTCTGGGTTTTTACCCATTTTTATTGAATAAAATTCCTAGGGTTTAGGAAGATGTGCTGCTATTCAGATGAATTAATTCCTGATTATATAATTTCTGATTTGATTCAAACAATTGTAGAAGTTAACTTGCTTAGAACTTCTAAAACAATTTTACAGTTTTATGGCTGCAATAAATACTTTTGTGGTTCTCCATAAGCCTCACTAAGAGAAGGGCTTGAGACTAATTGTGGCTTCAGATAAGCTCTCACTCTAGGGATAGCTCCATTCATTCTTGTATACAGCAAAAATATAGGCAAGTTTACACTTCTAAAAATGCAAATTATAATGGGGCAACCAAGAAATGACTAAATTAAATACAAAATTTGATGTCAATATATACGAATTGTTTCACTGTAATTCCTATGCCTTGTCAGCTTATGGCATAAAATACTGTCAGTCTAAATTCACTTTGTGTTTTGGAATGGAAGACAGATAAAATTTTGGCCCTGAACTCACTACAAACTAAGAGATAGCTGGATAATGTGTAGCCAGGTCAGTCCTAATTGAGCAGACATATATCTTCTTCTAATCTCTTGGACCCTGTTAACCTTTAACCCCTGTCAACCTTTGTCATTCTGAACTCGCCATGAAATTCTATAATGGATACACAAATACAAAATATTTAGTTTTAATGAAAATACATGTAACCTGTTACATTTTTTAATTCCTCTTTATCTGTAATCAATTACTTTTTTGATTATGAATTTATTCCTTTGTCTCAGAAATAAAAAAAAAAAAAGCTAAGACCAGGCCATAAGCAGGACTGAAGCCCCCTGGAAGTTACTTCATCCATGAGTTGTAAATATATAAATATGTGTATTGATGTGTTTGCATGAAATATGTCTGCTTTTGTACATGTTAAATGAGTGTATGTCAATTGCTGCCTGTAAGGTGCTCCTCTTTTGCATCATCCATGGAATATGTGCATAAATATGTACAGGTTTATATATCTGATCATTTGTCTATGTGATTGTATGTGGGAGCCAGCCATAACTGGTGAACAGGGAAGATCTTCTCCCAAAGGCAGCCTAAATTTGCTGCAGTTTATGCAGAGGAACTGCTAGCTAAAATCAACACCATCATCATTATCATATGTAAGCTTGTGGGAATTTGTTTGAAATGTTTCAGTGAGTGTGTATGCCTGAGACCTCTTTCTTTCCTCTCCATTTCTCATTCATCATTCACAGAAGGACAATGGGACCCTAAACCTCTACCAGCCCTGGGAGCCTACCTCAGAGAGAGGACAGAGGATGGCCAGTGAGCCCATAGTGTCCTGAAGAAAGTGTCTGAGTAAACAAGCCTGAAGCACTTTGTCAGTCTAATTAAGACCACCTGTTGTTAAGCAATAACAACATTAGGGAAAGAGTAATTTTGGTGGGAGGGAGACCAAAAAGCCTTAAGTGGCTCAAATGGTAAAGCACCAGGCTCCAAGTAAGGAGACTGGGGGTTAACACCTAAATAAAACTACTTTTGACTTCCTCATCAAGATGTTCAAACTAAATTTAGGTATACAGAAAGATACAAATATCAGTCTCTGACCCTGAATTCATGTGCCACAGTCTTTTCACCCTCAGTATTTACTTCTGGATATTAAAATTTATCAATTATTTTGAGTCTATGGTTTCATCACAAAATTTCTTCCTTCCTTTTTTTCTCCCTCCAGGCCTTCCCACATACCCCCCCACACATACTCACCTTCAAATCAAAGACTTCTTTCTTCATTGTTACTTCATGTGTGATATATATATATATATATTTTGAAATACAAACTGCTTATTTTTTACAATGCTAACTATATGTATGTTTTCAAGAATGAATATTTCTTTATATAAGACTAAGATCAGAAAGAAGGAGAGGAGGACCTCCCCTATCAGTGGACTTGGGGAGGGGTATGCATGCAGAAGGGGGGGAGGGTGGGGCCGGGAGGGGAGGAGGGAGGTGCGTATGGGGGGATACAAAATGAATAAAGTGTAATTAATAAAAGTTAAAAAAAGAAAAGAAAACTAAATATTCTAAGTGATTGTACCTATAGTTAAATACAGGAATGAAAGTAACCAATAATAATCAATTTTAAAAAAACTAAGGAAACACCAAAATGAACAAAATAATGGGAATTTATAAACATCTTTCAGTAAAACCTCAGTAGTAAGAGACCCAATCCTACAACAAAGTGGCAAAGATTGTTAGACAAAACATTTAGACAAAACAATTAGAATTTTTGCTGCATTCAAAGTTTAATACATCAATTACAGTAATTTTATTTGTTGTTTTTATTATTTTTTATTTTATCAATTACAATGTTATTTCAAGCATAATGTAATTTCATCATTACCCTTCTCATTCCTCCTTTGAAACACTCTCATATACTCCTCATTGTTCATTTGCAAAATTGTGGTGTCTTTTTTCATTGTTATTACACACACACAAAAACAAACACACACAGTTTTTGAGCATAGCATTAGAAACAATAACAAAGAAAAAGTATCAGGCTGGAAAATGCTTGCTTAAAAACTACCCCACACTCAAGAATAACTGCCAGCACTCACAATTCCTGAATGAAACCGCAGAGGCAGAACTAAGTCCAGAAATTTATACACTGAAACCCCACAATATGTCCTCCAGCATATCAAGCCACTTAAAATCCCCAGCCCCTAGTACTACAGCACAGATTCTCCACTTCTTCCCTCAAAAGACTAGCACATCAGTGTTCTGACTGTGAGAAAAATCCTGCTTCTGGAAATACCTGTCTTCTCTCTATTAATTCCGTGTCAACTGCATCAATTTCGATATAACAGACACTATAGCATGCATTGAGGAAAACAGGAATCATAGGTTCATATTTTAACTCTTCTTTCAAATAAACATTCAAATGTAAAATATAAATTGGTAGAGTTCTACATGTATAAAATCTAACAAGATTAAATCAAGATGAAGTAAATTATTTAAACAGACATATAACAACCAAAATAGAAAAAGTAATTTAAAGTTTTCAAATAAAAAGAAAAAAAATAAAAGAAAGCAAGCATAGGTTTAGATTCAGCATGAATTCTACAAAATTCTCAAAGAACTCACTGCAATACTCCTTAAAGTATTCCACAGAAGGGAAAAGGAAGAAACACTTCTATATTTTGGTAAGACACCAGTATTATCCTGATAACAAAAAATCAACTCCTGAAAATTAGTAACTAAACCTAATACTGTGATAACTAATTCATAACTCATGTTATTAAAGAACTTCTGTATAGGTATACAGTTATCTGAACAAGAGACATATTAACTTACCAAACATATTATGACTAGAAGCCATGATTATGGACTATGTCAATATCTATGTCAAATATTACTTATTCCCATAACACTAAGTTACACAGTACACTAAAGTTTCAGAGTTCATCTTGTATTTACCTATCATTGACTGAATGAAGAGATCTTGAAGAGACTTGCTCAACAATATTCTTGATGATACCCTATTTGGAGGTGATCTCCAAGGCTTGTTAAGTGTAAATGAGTCCTAAGTTTATATATTGTTTGCTTAAAATCCTCATATTACATTTATCACCAATACAATGAAATACGTCCCAGGCTCAAGAGCACTGTCTGTATTCCAAAATTTCATAATGGAAGCAGTTTTGGTTTCAACTTCATCTTACTTTACTAATACTAAATAATACAAAATACTAAATTAAAATTTGAAAGCAAATTACTTTTCAGTTACTGTTGACTCTAGGACAGAGTATTTATTGTCCACAAAGGGATCTTCTTATGTCTTGTGTCATAAATATAGATTGTAATTTTGGTGAAATGGCTACTTTGGATATGATCCCCTTGTTTATATCTTATGGTGTTGGACATATTCCATGAAATATAAAAAAAAATTGTTACTGAACTTGCTATATTTTTGCAATGATTACACTTACAACTTACAGAATTTTATCTCACATTGGAGAAACATTTGTTGAAATATATTCAAATTTAATGTCTTGAAATTGGTGCTTTCAGTCTCAAAATCATGTAAGATAATTATATTCATACATGCATACATTGTAATAGTTCCCTTTTCCATTTGAACTTATACTTTTAATTATAAGATGAAAATGTTTTATTGGCTTGACCACAGTAAATAACTTACCAATAATGTAAGATCCTGGTGCTTCTCTTGCTTATGGGTGAGGCTTACCAACCATGGTAGAAGTCCACCCTTGTTTTTGTCTTATTTAGATCCAATTTTTTTATTTCCTCAAAAGCATTTCATGGACGGTATAGGCCACTGCATACACTACATTCCATATAGAATGGCTGGGCTCAGAATTGATCATTACAGCCATTTCTTCTAGATTAATCTTCATAGAAATATGTTCTGGGTATGGATTACAATTTCTACAAAGTAAAGCTGGATGCGAGCAATCAAAATTGTCAATCCAGGATTTATGGAAGTAAGAATCTCCTGGGTGCTGGGTAAGTCTAGGTGCCTTGAGAAAATGCTTTAAGCAAGGGATGGTTCTTGTCTTTGAATATGTGAAGCTTCCTCTGAAAGTTCATCAAATCATTCTAATTTGATACAGACTCTAAATACAATGTGCTGCTTTGCCATGTTCAACAACTTCTTTCTAGTTGAAAATGTTATTTGCCATGAGGAAAAGCATCAATTATTTATATAACTATAGAGAACGTGAACATTTTCCTATGTATTCTGGTTCAAGTTCAGCAAATTAACACCAAATATTACCCAAGTTTCAAATAGGTGGGAGTTTTTTTGAAAAAAAAAATCACAGACTGATCGATCTTTCTTCTTTCTTTCCTTCCTTCCTCCTCCACCTCCTCCTTTTTCTCTTTGCCCATGTGTGTATGCCTTCAGGTCAGCAGAGGTGGCAGGATTCTTATGTACTGTGTACCCAGCACCCTAACCACTAAGCACAGAGCAATTTTCCTACTCAGCCCCTAACTCCCTAAGCGTTATTTACAGTGTCCTGCCTGCTCGGGCACCTGCAAGACAGCAGAGGGCGCCAGAACACCCTTTACAAGGTCGTGTACAACCTCAGCCCTGGCAGGGGTAAACCCATTTCCCCAGGATGCACGCAGGTAGAGTGGGAGAGGCTTGTGCCTCTCTCTTCCCGCCATCCCCCTGCCTGTGGTCGGCCCCACGCACGAGTCACTGGAGGACTCTAGGCAGGCGGGCGTTGGACTGGGAATCCCGCAACCTCCTGATTGTGGAGTTCTGGCGAAGAGCTTGCATAAAGATGCTGACCTGGAAAAACCCGCAAAGGTACTGGCGCACCTATTGCGGAAGTCCCACCCCTTCCGGCTTTGTTTTCGAATCTGCCCTGCAGAGAGCAGAGACTTCAGGGCTTGGAGGCTCTGAGTCCCCTCCCCCACCCCCTTTCCACTTCCCAGAATCTCCCTGGCCTCGGACACAGGTTCGTAAATACAAAGCTTCTAGTCACAGACCAACCATTGTCATTGGTTTCCCACTTGGGAGCGCTCACTGGTCAGTGAAGTACCAACAGTCCCAAGATGCATCGCGGCAGAGACCCACCTGCTTGAGAACTACAAACATGGCTTCGGAGCAAAGACTTCTGGGATTGTATCTGAGAACTACAAAAATGGCGTCCGGTCGCGCGATGCCTTCTCCCCGCATACACCGTTGCCAGGGTACCGCCTACAAATCCCAGAACACCCCGCGTGCTGTACCCACCATCACATGTGGGCGTTCCTGGGCTTAACTCTCGGGTGGTTAGGCGAGTAGCCCGGCAGTAGGCCCAGTAAGCCTCTTCACCATGCTGATGGCCGCTGTGGCACAACGTCGTCCTCAAAGCCCACAGAGCCTTTCCCCTGGTCGGGGTGTATGTAAATCTCCCTGCCACGGCATACTGATTCTAGCATGATGATTGGTCAGAAGCTTTGTGATGTCACCGCCCCGCCCCATGTCCCGTAGTTAACACACTTAGCTGCTGTTTCTGCTTCTGCTGCTGCTGCTACTACATACAGTAATAAAGGCCCAGGCCCTGGTAGCTGGAGAAGGAGTCCTTGGGTCTCCTTTAATTACGTCATTGGGAGTCAGACACAGATATTCTCTTTCAAATATTAAAAAAAAAAGATGGATGAGGCGGCACACGCCTGTCATCCCAGCATTCCTACAGACAGTGCGAGGAGCGTCTCTGAATTTTATTCACTGCAAAAATTTCACTATCTGATGAATTGTACCATTTTGTTTGACAGTGATTGTACTATATTTTTAAAATTACATAATGAACAGTGGATAAAGCAGTGTCTACTCTTCGAGGTGAACCTAGGTTCAATCCCTAACACCTACCAATATCTGTGAATCCAGATCCAGGGTATATCACACCCTCACACAAACAGGAAGGCTGAGAGATATTTTTTTCTAAAAATATAAAATAAAATTTCTTAGTCATGAGAATAAAAGCTCTGCTCCGAGAAGTACTGTGAGAAAGGCAGCAATGACTGATTTAACATCTATGCACCCACAGACACACACACTGATAATAATAATCAGAGGTCCCCTCATTCACACACTCAGAAACTTTTTAAAAAAGATTAGGATATATGAATCCCTCCCTTAAACAAATTCTTAAAAGTCTAAGGTCCTGCCAGGTGTGCTTGCACAAGCTTTTAATACAGGCACATGAGAGGCAGACACAGACCAATCTCTGTGAGTTCAATGTCTGTCTGGTTGGCAAAGAGAGTCCAGGATAGACAGGCCTACACAATGAAACCCAGTCTTAAAGAAAAATAAGATTAAAACAAACAAACAAAAAAAAAAAAAAAAAAAAAAAACTGAGCCAGGCATGTTGGCACATGTCTCTAATCCCATCTCTCCAGGAGACACAAACATGCTGCTGTATGAGTTCAATGTCACTGGGGTCCACAAAACAAGTCCAGGACATCATGGCTACAGAGAGAAACCTTGTCTAAAAAAACAGGTTCCTTTGCACCCACACGACTAGATATGTCTGAAATCACATAGTGTGCCTTGGCTATAAGAAAGTCTTGTTAGGCATGGTGGTACACATCCTTTGTCCCAGCACTTTGGAGACAGATGAAGGTGGGTCTCTGTGAGTTCAAGGTCAGCCTGGTTTACAAAGAGAATCGTGGACTGGCAACGATGCACCGAGACACCATGCCTCAAAATTAAAACACATTAAATTAAATTAAATATTAAATTAAAAGAAAAATCAAAGCCTGGACTGGTAGCAAATGCTTCTAACACCAGCATTATGACTGGCAGAGGGAGATGGATCTGTGTTAGTTCAAGGCTTGCTTGGTCTAGAAAGCACGACAGGTCAGTCAAAGCCATTCAGAGAATCTCTTTCAAAAAAAAAAACATCCTAGGATGTAAACAAAAACATTCTAATGATGAAAGATAATTTCCTTTCTTCACTTTTTAAAAAATTTATTTATGATTTTATAAATTACAGTTTATTCACTTTGTATCCATGTGGTAACCCCATCCTTCTTCCTCTCTTCCTCTCTTTAACCATCCTTCCAAACTTCCTCCCATTCCCACCCCCAAGTCCACTGATAGGGAGGTCCTCCTCCACTTCCTTTTGATCCTAGCCTATCAGGTCTCATCAGGACTGGCTGCATTGTCTTACTCTGTGGCCTGGTAAGGCTGCACCCCCTGAGTGGGAGGTGATCAAAGAGCCAGACACTGAGTTCATGTCAGAGACAGTTCCTGTTCACATTACTAGGGATCTCAGTTGGAGACTGAGCTGCCATGGAATACATCTGGGCAGGGGTTGTAGGGGTTCTAGGTTATTTCCATGCATGTTCCTCAGTTGGAGTACCAGGCTCAGAAAAGATCCCTGTGCTCAGTAGTTTTTCATCTGTTGCTTTCCTTGTGGAACTCCTGTCCCCTCAAAAGTCTTTCTTAGTTATCAGAAGAAAATGCAAATCAAAATGACCCAGAGATTTCACATTACACCCATCAGAATGAATAAGATAAAAAACTCAAGTGACAACACATGCTGGAGAGGACGTGCAGAAAGCAGAACCCTCCTCCACTGCTGGTGGGAATGTAAACTTGCACAACCACTTTGGAAATCAACCTGGCACTTTCTCAGAAAATTAGGAATAGCACTACCTCAAGATCCAGCACATGTCCAAAATATGCTCAAGTATAAAACAAGGACATTTGCTCAACCATGTTTGTAGCTGCTTTATTTGTAATAGCCAGAATCTGGAAACAACCCAGATGCTCCTCAGTTGAGGAATAGTTACAGAAATTGTGGTACATTTACACAATGGAATACTACTCAGCATTTAAAAATAAGGAAGTCATGAGATTGGCAGGCAAATGGTGGGATCTAGAAAATATCATCCTGAGTGACTTATCCCAGGAGCATAAAGACACACAGGGTATACACTCACTCATAAGTGGGTATTAGACATATAATACAGGATAAACATACTAAAATCTGTACACCCTAAGAATTTAATCACGAAAAGAAACATTTTTGATGTTTTTCATCATAGCTTTGGAGGAAGTAAATTATTTACCATGTTCACTTATAATGTAATGGAGGAGGTCACCAATTGTGGTTTGTGTGCTATATTTTGAAACATTGGTGTAGGTATTGAAGTTTGCTGTATGTGTATCAAATCCAATCACAGAAGCTTATTAGGCCTTTCTGATATTATTTCTGTGGCTGTTGTTGATCTAATGCATTTCTACTTGGTGATAGGTATTTTTCTCCTGCAAAGTATAGAATGGAATTCCCATCATCTATATAATCCATTGCTTATTAATATTAGGTAGAGTGTGATCATGCTTTTCAATGAAGGGTCTCTGAGAAAGTGTGGTGATTTTTTTTCATTTTCACAAATTCCTCTAAGATGTTTGTTTTCAAGCCTGATTTGGATGTCAGTAATTAGGCAAAGCTACATTTGAAATCTTGATTATCATGTGTCAGCCATCTGAGTACACGTCCAAGGGTGGAAGATGTTCCCCAATGTGTTCTATTTTTACCAACGTTAATGTTAAAATGCTTAATAGTGTGTATGAATGTATGACTGTATATATATATATATATATATATATATATATATGTGTGTGTGTGTGTGTGTGTGTGTGTGTGTGTGTACAGTTTGAAGTTCCATTCTTCTTCATGTTCCCTTTAGTTACTATATGGCACCTAATGTTGAAGTACTGCCTTCTGAATGAATTAGCTAGAGGTGCTAAATAATGTAACAGCAATTATATTTATTTCAAAAAAGGATGTTATGGTGTGTAATGTTATTATGGGTTCTTAGGCCATGACAGATGTGTGAAGACCTGGTGACAGCTTTGTGGTGCTTATTTTGGTCATTGTTATATGATATTCAAAGTCATGTTGCCAGTTTTGCTTACCACAGACATTCTCCACTGATTTCATTGATACTCAAATAACCTTAAATGAAATATTACATCAGTAAAATATTGTCTTCTATCCAGATTATAAACTTATTGTTATATAAGGATGGAATAACATGAAATAATTTGAATAATAAATGCTATTTACAAATTAAAATTATATAATCCTTTTGTGTTTTGGAATATGTTTGTTCAGTCTTAGGAGTAAAGACTTGCTCATGACACTGTCTCAGTTCTATAAGTGAATGTCAGAGAACTGTCTCAGTGGGAATAGTTGGTTGTTTCTGAGCCTGATAATTTGAACTCAATTTCTGGGTAGCCCATATTACTCCTATAGATTTTTCTAATATTTCTATACTTGGTCACTTGTATATACAAATTCACACACCAGCACATACATAAATCATTTTTAAACCTAAATAAGGGCCAGTTTTTTCACTGGTCAAAAGACTCTTTGGGTTTCATGTTGAAAACTCATATATGGGATGCAAACAGATAGCAAACAGCAATAAGTTGTCCTCTCACTGGCAGATACGTACTCAAACATTTTTCAATGTATGAAATTAAAGTAAAGGAGAAAACTCACCTATTGACAACATCAGAAATGATTTGCAATTGTAAATAAATGTAGATATTGAAGACTTATTACTGTTCATTAAAAGAAAAATGGTAGCTTTGTACATCTTATTTTATCCTTTCATTCCTTGATTCAAGAATAGGTCATTAAAAATATCTTAGCTTGGCTCAGAGGTGCATCCCTGTCATCCTAGACCTGGGAGTCCATGGTAAGCTAATCTTTCTGAGACTGTGGTCAGCTTGGTCCACAGAGTGAGTTCTCTTTGGGTTTGTTCATTAGTTTCTATATTTGTTTGTTTGTTTGTTTAGACAGAATTTATTTGGTGTAAGCTTGGATGTCCTACAGTCACTTTATAGACCTGGCTGGACTCAAATTCAGGCCGCTTCCTCCCTGAGTGCTGGAATTTCAGGTGTGTGCCACCATGCCCAGCTCCAAAGATTGAGTTCTAAAACAGGCGTGCTATGTAGACATATCATGTATTTAAATGATCCACCAAAATGTACTCTATATCTCAAATTATAGGTCCCCCCGCTCAGAGATAGTGCCCAAAAAGCTGGGTCTTGGTATTGGTCCTGGTCCTTGACCTCAGATCCTAGCCCTAGACCCAGCTGTGGCCCCAAAAGTCTGCTGTCAAGTGCTGACTCTGTTGGGCTTTCTCTCTGGGACTCAATCTATCCCAGTAGACCCCCTGGGCACCAACTGCACACCTGGCAGCATCGTCTATAGATGGATGCGCATGCCCAATTCACAGGAAACTCTCAACAAAAACAGGCTCCATAGCTCTTGGCTTAGTCAGGAACACAACCCAGGAATGGCTCCAACCACTGTGGGCAAATGGGGAGGCCCCATCTCCAAATATATCACTTAAGATGAGTAAGCAACACCTTTTTAATAATAATATGAAACCAATAACAATAATGCAACAGTGAAAAACAGCAATTTAAAAATATACAAAATTAAGGCAATCTTTTCTCTAATGGGAATAGGCGCTGGGTGTGCTCAGTCGGTGATTGTACCAACTATATGTCTACCTTGGGCAGTGAGTACACAGGATCAGGTGCCCCCAAGTGCACCACATTGGAGAGAAACAGTAGCTCACTCTCCAAGTCCACAAGGGACTGTGTGTCCTCTGATACTAAAGCTGTAGTTTGCACTGGTCCAGGTTCTAGCAAGACTGGGGGTCCCGCATAGTCCAGCAGCCACCTCACAATGGCCAGTTCCGGGACTCCAGAGAAATCCTGGGGGAATTTCTGCAGCCACTGGGACAAGAACGAGAAGATGGCAGGGTGAGAGCAGGGCAGAGGGACACAGGATTGGGAGCCTGGCCTAGCTTCGCTGCTGCGGGGGGCGGGCATTGGTATACTTTCCTGTCCCTCCCTCTGCTGCTCAAAACCCAGGAGCCTGGTGTGACAGTCCCTAGGGAGAGAACCCCAAAGGTGAGGCTCCTGGCCAAAATTGGCCCTCCACCCTGGCCTCAAACGTCCCTCCCCGCTCACCTCCCCCTCCACCCCAAGCCCACTCACATCGTTGTCTGCTGGTCCCCATCACAGTCTGACCTGAAGGATCTATACCTGTGACAGTCCACGGGGGTGTTACCCCTAAGGCCCTGTGTCCCCAACCCACCCAGACATCTAGAAGGAACTATTATAATCTTCCAGGGTGGGGCATGGGGGTGCTAGGGGCTCCATCCATAACAAACACTGCAAATGGGGTCCAGAATCCTTTACACAAACGGGGAAAGGACGCCCAGGGCATGAGAAAGGGTGGTGTCTGACATTCCCTGGGGAAGGTGAATGGCACCTGCTAGAGCCCCACCTCTGTCCCAATTGCCATGTATGGACATGTCACTTTAAAGGGCTAGGCCCGGCACCTAGGCTGCTGCAACTCCTTCGTCCCGGTTCTGTGTGGGCACAGGCCCTAGGAAACAGCAGGAGGAGGACTGAGGGCTGCCTCCCTGGTGGAGCCGCTCAACTGCCTTTTCAGGATCAGGTCCAGAACCACTCCTGTGGTCGCAAACTTTGGATAAAGGGCCAGAAAGAGTGGTGGGCAAATAGGGGATCATCTGCTTCACGAAGTTCACGCCATCATTGCTGAGCAATGGGGATACCATGCTGGAAGGCTCGCTTCCTTTCTCTCTGAGAAAGGACCAGGGCAGGAGGTAGGCGTGAAGTGTGCAAACCCCGAGGGGCACCAATGACTTCTTTGCCTACACCAAAGCGGGCTTGAAAAGTGTTCCTCAGTGACCCAATAGGAACACTTGCCCAGGCCGCGACCACGGTGGATAGGGGGTGAGAGTGGACCAGAAAGCTCCCCCACCACATAGAGGCCGTGGTTACCTTGGTCTCCCGGTGGGGAACAGGCCAGAAACGTGTCAGTGAGCGCACCATATGTCTCCAGCAGCGGCCCAGGCGACCACCACTGACTTCCAAGAGACCTGAGACCCTGGAAGTCTGGAAGCAGAAGAACAGATTCATCTCTCCAGCTCCTCTGGACAAGCTGGTCTGTCCAGGCAGCTGTTGCTGCTACTGGCTTCTGGTTACCTGGCAACCAGGGTTCCGAGTTCCACCTGGAACAATGCTGAGGAAGCATGGTCACTTCCTGGAGTCACCTGCCCAAGCCTCCCCAACATGGACTCTCCCTGGGAGCCACCAGCCCTGCAGGCTCTGCAACAGTTCCAGAGAGAAATGATGGAGAAGTTGCCTCCCATCACCACTAGAGGGCACAGAGGCACATGAGAGGGTGCAAGGATGAAAAGAAAAGCAGCAACAGAGAGGGATGGCTATCATCCCTCTTTAATCTTTTGTCATTATTATTATTATTATTATTATTATTATTATCATCATCATCATCATCATCATCATCATCATCATCATCATTATCATTCCTTTCTTCTTCCCTAGTATACTTCAAACAAATTCACCTTCTTTCATTTCCCCTATTGAACTAAAATGTTCTCATCTCTCAGCCTTTGAATGTGTATGCTCTTTATCATTTCTGGGGTGTTAGGTCCCTCTTGCTTTCCTTTAGGTTTCATGGTGTAATTTATAGTGATGTAAACATTTCTATGCATGGTCTCTGGGTTTGTTTATGGTGGATTACCCCACAAGACTGTAAGCTTATAGAGAAAGAGTGGTGTTTACATCAATCATTTTTGTGTTTAGGACTTAGCACAGTATTGGGTACCTAATTCACAATTTGTCCTTCTGTGGAAGGACAAATAACCTATTAAACAGTAAATTCCTTTAACAAAATCTTCATAATCTCATAGTACTACAGAATTCCCACCTAAAGGATGGGAGCATGTAGCATCTTATTTGTTAATGCCAGCCATTGTGCCATCTGTAAAAAACTTTTCCTCAAGTCTTTTTATCTTGTTCTGTTACTGCTGTTACTAGGACAGCCTCCTCTATCCCTGTTGCCTTCTCTGTGTTCTCTTTAATTTATCCCATAATAAGTTACTTCCTCTAAGCTTTAGTGAGCTTTAGCATCTGGGTTTATTATATCTAAAGACTATCTGTTTCTGCCTGTTTTGTACAGAAAGCAGGAATACAACTCAGAGGTAGAACATTTGCTTCACATATAGAAGGTAAGGAAGGAGAAGAAAGGGGAGGAGAAAAAAAGGAAGAGGAGAAGTGAAACATTGCTTTTCTTTATGCAGATGCACTTTCTTAAATACAGGGGTTAACAGTCTTCTTGTCTCTGCATTCCAAATAAAGTAGAAATTCCAGATACAGCAACAGTGATACTTATTTGGTGTTAGTTTTTAACCTGATCCTTCTCCTGACATTTACTCTGTACCTGCTTTGTATGTAGTTGGTTTTATGTACATGTTCATTTTCTGGGAAGAATCATTTTTTTTCATTAGGTTTTATGAGAAGTCATATCCTAAGAAAGTGTCCTGGGCTTTTAATCCTACCATACTTATCCCTAGGAGACCATATCTGCAATGGTGATTATGTCCTCTCTGTACATAATTTGATGTTATGACTTCAGGATGCATCTTGAACCTTTTTTTCAAGAGAATGTTATAAACAAGCCTTAAGCTTAACAGGCATTTGTGCCTCATGAAAAAATTTTCATCATAAAATGTCCTGTCTGAAAAGAACATCTGAGATCATTGTAAAATGCACTCTGTTACTTTCATTTTAGTCATTAACATTATTAGTACTATTTACTGTTCTTCATTATTTTGTTAGAGATCCAAATATGATGACTCAGGTGTAAGAGACTGTGTACACACTGTTAACTAAAAAAATAAAACCACATATTCAAAACAAGTAAAACCTCCAAATATTGATAAGAATTAGGTTTAGATTTAGTGCCCAAAAATAATTCAGTTGAAATGTGGGAAAAACATTGAAACACCATTATTCAGCAAGCATTTAGAGTATATATGTAAATATGATGAAAGGAATGTACACATAAACACAACTTAAAAATTCTTGGCACACGGTATATACTCACTCATATAGACATATAATATAGGATAAACCTACTAAAATCTGTACATCTAAAGAAACTAATCAAGAGGGAGGATCCTGACTAAAATGCTCAATCCCTATCCTGTAAGGCAAAGAGGATGGACATCAGAAGAAGAAGAAAACAGGAAACAAGTTAGGAACCTTCCACAGAGGCCCTCTAAAAGGCTCTGCCCTGCAGACTATCAAAGCAGATGCTGAGACTTATGGCCCATGTTGGGCAGAGTACATGGAATCTTATGAAAGAAGTGGGAAATAGTAAGATCTGGAGAGGACAGAAACTCCACAAGGATAGCAACAGAATGAGAAAATTTGAATACCAGGGTCTTTCCAGAGACTCATACTCCAACCAAGTATCATGCATGGAGATAACCTAGAACTCCTGCACAGATGTAGCCCATGACAGTTAGTGTCCAAGTGGGTTCCATAGTAATGGGAAGAGGGACTGCTTCTAACATAAACTGATTGGCCTGCTCTTTGATCTCAGGCCACAGAGGAAGACAATGCAGCCACTCCTGATGAGACCTAACAGACTAAGATCAGAAGGAAGGAAATGGAGACCTCCCCTATCAGTGGACTTGGGGAGGATCATTCATGAAGAAAGGGAAAAGTAGGTGGGATTAGGAGAGGAGGAAGGAGGGGTTTATGGGGGGATACAAAATGAATAAAGTGTAATTAATAAAAGTTTAAAAAATTAAAAAATATTTAACACAAAAAAAATAAATAAATAATAAAAAAATTCTTGGGCACACATACAAAAAGTGGGACTTCATTAAGATTTTTTTTCATTTTTGTTTTCTTGACAGGAAAAGTTTGAACATGTTCCTCCCCTGTCCTCCTTTTTATTCTCCTCCCCTCCCCTTCCCTTCCCTGCCTTCCTTGCTCAGTGTGAATTTACAAACATTGCACTTGAATGGATGCAGTTCTTCGAAAGCATTGCCAAAAGGACCCCTGCAGCCTCACTTCTAAACTTTGAACCTCAAATGCATTCTAGCTATTTTGTTTTTCTTGCATTGGTGATTAAGTAAAGCAACTCATTTTCTGGGGCGTAGGGGTAGATACCCAGACATGGTGAATTCCTCATCTACCCCTCCCCGTTCCCCATGCTTACATCCTTTAGCACTTTGGGGAGCCCATTGATAGAGGTTCCCCACCCATTCAAACCACAATCAAACATGTGCTTTCTAATATTTTCTAATAAAATTCTTTTAGTTGCCAGTATGAGACCTTGACTAAAAAAGAATTGGCTTCATTCTCAGGTGACAATCTCATAAGTACAGCCAGGCTAATAAGTGACATCTCAAGGTGCTCAGGTGGGTATTCTGTGTACAGTGCTAGTACACAGGCTCAGACCCAGGAGCTCAGTGGAGCCAAGCCTTCCCTATTTGAGTTCGGTTCACTTCCTTGTTGAAGCCACCTATGGGTAAAAAAAAAAAAGAAGTTTGTGGGATTGGGATTGTAGCTCAGTTGATAAGTGGTGAAGCAGAAGAATCAGAAATTCAAGGTCATCTTATAGCTGTTTAGTTTAAGGCCAGGCTGGGCTACAGAGGACCCTAACCAAATAATAATAATAATAATAATAATAATAATAATAATAATAATAATAACTACAATACGTTTCAGCTAAGAGCATTATTTGGTGGTCATTGTTCCAAGCCAGAGCTATCCTCAGGTCACCGACCTTCCTCATAGAGATAGCAAGGAGGCAACAAGGTTGAGCCCAGCAAGATTTTCTGTACACAGACCCCTCTCCAACCGAGCCTTCCTAGCCAAATATGTGGAAATATGTGTTCCCACTGATGACCAGAGGTGCCCCAGCTTGTAGTGTTGGGAACATGGGGAAGGCAAAGTCACAATGGAGCACAGCTGTTTGATCACCAGCCCACTGAGACCATCACAAGCAAACAAAATCACAAAAGTACAACAAAGGAAAAAAATGTACTGGGTATAATGTGCTCAAAGAGTATGGAAGAAGAAAATACCAAAACTCAAAACAGTGGCCTGTCTCTCTATGGGCCCTCTATCCTGTTCCATTAGTGGTGACCCACCCCCAAATCAGGCTCCACCCAACTACAGCCGAGTTTGGAATGGTGACCTGCATTCAGCCAGACCAGAGAATGGAGCAGCAACATATCTGTTGATCTCTGTCTACCAGACCACAGGCCAAAGCACCAGCCAAACTCTGCCAGACCAGAGACCACAGCAGCAGGAAATCTCTCCGAGATCAGAGTCCAGAGCAGGGGACACGCCCTGCCAAACCCGAGGCCAGAGTAGTGGATAAGATCTGCCAGACCAGAGACCAGAAAACATTGGCAGAGGTGCCAAGCTTGGGGCTCTACATACTGTATCAATCCCTTGCCACCTCCTTGCCACTCTCACTGGAACTTATGAAGCATGGCTTAAGCCTCCCTGAAATGGGAAAGAATCAGGTCTAGGGGGATAGAAGGATTTTGTCCCATGTCCTCAGTCAGTCCCAGAGACAAAAAAAATGCAGTGAGAGTCAAAACAGTTAAACAAGATACAGACTAGATCCCATTGCTTGTGAAGCAGAAAAATACACAGAGCCAGACAGCAGATCCCACCACTCCTGCAGTGGAAAAATGAAAGTAGGATATCAGTGAATCCCTGATGCAGGAGCTACCTGCATTGTCCTTGTCCAAAGATCCAGAGATCACAGAAAACTGGGTACTCTACCACCCTTTACAGATAGGGGCACATTCATCCTCTCTGAGGTCCAGAGAACACAGAAAAGTGGATGCTCAACTCCCTTTACAGATGTGGCCCTTCAAGGGGGGGTCTGGAATGTCTTCCAGGCTCCCTGTGGCCCACAGTTGTCCAGAGCATCAGCTCTAACCTTTCTGACCACATAGATGCATTTTGCCCCATGGCCCGAAAAAAGAAACTAGAGAAACACAGAGACAGACACAGACAGATACAGACAGAGTGCTCACTTACTGGCTGTTGTTCAGTTCCTTGTGCCCGGGGTGCTTGGGAGTCTTGAGGATCCAATATGAGACCCCACATGTTATGCGCAGATCTTAGGGTCCCCAAAGATCATCAGGAGCTGAACCACATATGTAAGAGCAAAGAATTTTATTTGGGCTTAAGCTTGGTCTCTCCAACATCACCAACAGAGTGGATCAGAGAGCAGAACCCTGAGCAGCTGCATGGCAGGGTTTTGACTGGGGTTTTAGGAAGGACCAGGAAGTTCCAGTTTAACAGTTACAGGACTGGGTGACATTCAGCAATGGCAAGCTTTTTATAAAGTGATTGGCTAGCTAACATAACTAACATTGAGCAAGCTATCTCTAGGCCTCAGGAATGTTAGGTATTTTCTGTGTCACTGAATGTTCTACTACAAGGTTGGTAGGGTGCTCAGCACATATATCCCACTTTAAGATACTTTTCCATCCTTGTGGTTATCCTCAGACTGTTCCTTGGGTAAGGAATCTTACAACATGCCCCAATTCCTGGTGACCTTATGGTAGAGTCACTAGTCTGGTGACCTTTAAGTGACCTTTTAAGGCCTAGTTCTTGGTGTCCTTTGGGAGGTGTCAGATAGGTTCTCTCAGTTCTAAAAGATCCATTTGAATTTTGTGGGGGTTGTAAATGGTATGTCCTGTGTCAGAGAGCACTCCAATATCAAGCTGTGATATAGAAGAGTAGAACTGATGATGTAAAGGATTTACTATTGCTGAGAAACTAGTGGTCCCGTTAGAATTTAGCTGAAGGAAAGCTGCCTGTAAAATACTTCACAGATAAGTAGTATGCTAACCAGGCCTGTTAGAGATTAGGATCCTAGATTATGTAGAAATGTGGCAGGGTGAGGTTTTTTAATTTGTAATTTTCTAACGTGTATTTATTAATTCATGAATGCGAATGAAAACAGACCAGATTGGTGGGTGTTCAATTTGGGTCAGGTTGCTTGATCCAGTGAATATTGAATTTCAAATTAAGGGACTGTCCTATGCCCATATGTCCAATCCTGATTGACACAGTAATGTCAATTCAAATTTGAGACACAGGCTATTGGCTAAAGCTGTTTCTGTCAGGTTACAGGTCTTAGCAGCTAATATTGTACACAGGGGCAAAGTCAAATAGTATCTTATTAATTGCTTTCCCTCTATAAGAGAATGACCTGTGTTTTTCAAAGTCAGTATACCTATGTGTTTTGTTTTTGTTTTTGTTTTTGTTTTTTTTCAACTAAGAGGTTAACAGCACTGGCTGCTCTTCCAGAAGTCAAAAGTTCAATAAACCACTGATAAACCACATGGTGGTGACTCACAACATCTATAATGAGATCTGGTGTTCTTTTCTGGCATGCAAGTATACATGCATGCAGTACACTGTACACATAATAAATGAATATTTAAAATAGTCAGTTGTTGGTATTATTACATTTTGTTTTGTTGATGCATCATTGCTCTAGTCTCTTATTAGTTAATATTCTCTGATAATCCCCAGTCATTAAGAATTTCATTTCTTTTCTCTAGTCTTTGACATTTGTTTTTGTTTAAAGCAATGACTCCTGTAGATAAGGCTTTCACATGTTTTGTAGTTTACATTTTATTTGAGCAATGAATGCTACCTCTAATGTCCAGTGCTTAGAACATAGTTCTGCAACTCTTTTCAGGTGTATCCTGACTGGTCAGTGTGAAGTAAAGAAGACCAGTGAATGAGTGTCCATTGACTTTCCTGGTTTGTTTGTTTGTTTGTTTGTTTGTTTGTTTGTTTTTGGAGGTGGGTAATTACAACTAAAGAGGGACCTATGTAAGAACTGAGTTCACTGACCTACTTTGAAGCTTTAGTTACAACACAAGAAGGGAGGAGGGAAGATAGCAATGAGTCAGGTAATCAACTTTAGACAGTAAAAGTGAAAACTGTACATTTGGAGGGATTCATATACAGTGAAATCAAGAATATGGATTAGGAGCTGAGCTTGTTTCTGGAAAGCAAATTTCTATAGTTGAACTATAGATCTGGAGAAACTCATGTGGTAATTCCTAACAGGAATGTCCCCTCTGTCCCTGTTTGAAAATGCACAACCTGAGAGGAAAAAAAAAGGTTTGAGTAATAATTGATGTGCCCTAATACATACCTGAAGTACCTGAAGAATATTGGACCATAAGGCCATTTTCAACTTTTAAAAATAATTTTTGAGATTATAATGAAATCATTTCATCCTTCTCTCTTCTCTCTACTCTTACATCTCAAATGCTGGGATGAATCGTTAAGGAGGCTACTTAACAATCAAAGCAGACGTGGCTGTCAGATTCTCCCTGCATCCCTCAGTCCTCACCTGTTATAAGGTATGGGTGTCATACACAGATCTCTAGCCCAGGAGTTGAGTTGCCCTCCTCCCAGCTGTCCTTACTATGTATTCTAAATGTTTTGGTTACTTGGTCTTTTTCATTTGTCGTTTATCCTCCTGGCCCTTTGTTCAGGCTCTCCACTTCTCTTTCTCCTCTCTTCTCACATAGCTCAGGGTCATGTCAACTCTAGACTGTCCCAGATTTCCCTGTGTCTGACTATGTTCTCTCGTCTATCTATAATAAACTTTCTACTCCAACATACGTAGGAACAGCCACATCCTTTTTGTTTTATATCTCATTTTCATTGAGCTCCCATTAACTACTCCTTTCTTTCAAATTCATGGCCATTTGTTTCTTTATTGGTTGTTACTCTTTGGCTTTGACTGAAGTTTGGCTGATGGACTTCCCAACTATGAGGTAGAGATGAATTCACTGGACACTGAGTGTGTAACATAAATTACCTGTATCTTGGAAAATGAACAGGTGCCCTGGGAGAGTGGAAGATTGAATTTTAAATCATTTCCAAGATGAGGGTGTTGGAGGATATTTGATCCCAGGGTGATCCCTGAGATTGTGAACTGTAAAAACCCGTGCTTTGTTTGGTGTGGGTGAGCCCTAACACAAATCTTAATTCCAAGAATTTACAATTTATTGTAAACAGGTGATTACGGTATGGTTCCGTCAGCCCTAGAACATGCCTTTAATTCAAAAGCTCTCTGTGCACAGGATTTAATAGTGTTAATTCTAGGTCAAGAGGCAAAGCAAGAAACCAGCTGACAGATATTAAAGAGTAAGTGGAACTTTCAGCTGAAATATATTTAAGACAGAGGGTAAAAGTGGAAGGAGTTTTAGCTTTGTAGATTTTGGGCTTTTTGAACTTTGAGCTAGAAGCCTTTGGCCTTGGGTTCCTTTAGCCTATCCTCCCTGAGCTGTCATCTGAACTGGTGAGCTTTTGGGGCTTTTTCCTCTTAGAATAGCAGGTGAATAGCAGGGTCAGATGGATGCTTTCTTTGCCTCTCTGCACTAGCAGGTTTTAAAATCGAATAATTGGGATTTTCATTCTTTTATAACAACACTAGGTTTCTGTGTGCCCATAGGGTTTAGGACAAAGCTAGAATGCCTCTGCTATCTGCATCATTTGATCTTTGATCCACTGGTAGAGGAGCTACTACTGTCCTGAGACTCAGCTCTATTGTTCAAGATAATGATGTACTCTGGGCAGGCCTAACAATCAGGAGCAACAGTGGGAGGTAGTTTATGGGTTTGTTCTGGGATTTTCCTCTGATGTAGCTCTAAAGATCTGTGAGTGAGACCAGACCATGTCATGCTGAGTGTGGGGCCATTGGCCCCAGGCCAGGAAGAGCAGGCTGCTGAGCTATCACAGCCTGTTCTGCTTTGAAAGAGATGGACTGTAGTTCAGACTGTGGTTCAGGCTGTGGTTCTGTTGGTCTCCATGTGGTGATCTCGGCAGAGACCCTTGGCCTCCAACCCTTCTTGAGTGTCCAGAGAAGTGAGGACTTTGTGGCCTGGGCAGTAGAAAGTTGTGGTGCTTATAATATCACTTTCTAGTGTGCACACACATGCATTGGTTTTGCAGTGGACAGATTGGAAAACTGAAGTTCTCATTTCTAGAAATGATGAAAGTTGTATTCCACATACAGCTTTGAGTAACAAATTTTACAAATCGTTTTGAAACTGGAAGAAAATAGGTGGTGGTGCTCATCTTTCAGGAATACTTGATTATGTTTTTTTTTTTTTTTTTAACTTTCAACTACCACCAGTCACAATGGCATGCTTTAGAGAAATTCAATTCCAGGGTACAAAATGAATTTCTGAGATGCAGAATTTTGTCAGGTGTGCCTGGTTTTAGGTAAGTGGATAGGGCAGATTCCACATCTTGTGACATAATCCATGCATCAGAAAACATATTAAATTATTCTCCAACATTGCTTTGTGTGTGACTTTTGGCAAGGGCTGGGATGTGCCTGAACCCACCAGGGAACATGAGGGACTACAAGCCATAGCTTATCTTTATGATCAACTCCATTTTCCACTTCCAGAACTCTCTGGAAAGGAGGTTAGTAGTAGATGGAGGGTTAGAAATATAACAGTTTAGGTGTCACTTTGAGTTTGTCTCGTGTGATTTGTGAAATCTGTGTTTATTTGATTTTTATTAAAAAACAATCAAAGTTATCTCTGGTCCAGTGCACATTTTTCATGTTAGAGTTTCCTTAGGTCTTTTCATGTAAACTTGGCTATATTTTAGGCTTATGTTTTTGACTTTTTCTCTCACCCCTTCATTCTTTCACAAACACTGTATACGTTCTTAATTATTGAAGTTTGTGGTAAGTACAGAAGTCACATAATGCCAGAAGATTATGAGATTCATGACAATAGAATCATCCCTCATTTTTCTGTTTTCCTCTGTTTCTTACCAGGTGACTTTTCTGATATGAGATAGAGATTTTGGATTGTTCCTTAGCAATCCCATAAAGACAATTTGCACTATGTCTGTAGAAGGCAGAAGAGACAACATGAAGGTGAGTGATACCAGTTGGACAGTTTATTCTTTCCTTTTGACAATTTCTTTTGGTGATCTGTCATTTTCTTCAGAAGTTTCATGTGTCCAGTTGTCTCCATATTCATTAGTTGGAAGATTTTATTCTCCTGAAAAGATTAAATCAAAACCCTGCCCCATCCCTAATTCAGGGGAGAGGGTCCTACCTTTTTAGGCATGTTATATCTTTTATAGGGCAAATTGGTTTTTTGGAAATAGAAAAAGTATAATATCTCAATTAAAGTTAAAAGATCTTTGAAAGTTTATAAATATACCTTAAAGTGTATTTATTTCTAGATAATAAAGTGCATTCACTTTGATTTTCAGCCTGTCTTTTACATGTAGCTTTTAAATGAAATCAATGTAAATCATATGTGCCTGCCTCTGCTTCCCAGGTGGTATGTAAAAGGCATGTGCCTCCCAAATGCTGGGATTAAGGCTGTGAACCACCAACACCCTGTCATTGTAACTCCTGAATTCAGAAAACAACTAATTAATAGTGAACTGCTTGTCTCTGCTGGGATTAAAGGCACTGTCTGTCACTACACTGCTCAAAAATTTTATATTCACTCCAAATTATTCCATCTCAAACAAGTTTATAACTTTGAATTTACTTAAAACATTTAAACCTCTTAACTGTTTTTCATATGAAACAACAAAAGTATCCTTTTTATTTAAGAAGAAAAAACTAGTCTTTATAAGTTTGTGTGGACTCAATGACCAAGCTGTCTGATGAACAGTTACCTCTGCTTATTCAGGGGATCTCCACTATTCAAATCTAATCATTATCAATTTTGATAGGATCCACCATTCCTTTCCTGTGGAGACATTTAGTTTTACCTGTGAAGACACAGTTCAACAGTTTCTCATTGTCTACTCCTTTTAGTTTTGTTTACTTCTTTTTGTTGTACAGTATTTAGGTGTGCTGTTAAGTTGCTAGTAAGAGATCTTGCAGATTATTTTTTCTAAATGTACTTAGTGCTATGAACTGTCTTCTGGTCAACATTTCTATTGTGTACTATGAGTTTTGATATGTTATATATTCATTTCATGGAATTATTGCAAGTTTCTTATATCTTTTGATACTTCCACTGTTCAAGTATATCATCTTTGGAGAACAATGTATGAGTTGCTGAGAAGATGGAACAATCTTTTGTGCTTGGGTGGATGTTCTGTAAACATCATTTGGGTATATTTAGTTTTTTGATGTTAGTTAGCTGGAGCATTTCTCTGTTTAGTTTGGTCAGGAGTGTCCATTGGTGAGAGTGATATATTGAAGTCTTCCTCTATTGGTTTATGAGGGCCAGGATGTGATGCAAGCTGCAGAAGTGTTTCTTTCATAACTTGGGTGCTCTTAGGTTGGGGGCATAGATGTTAAGTGTTGAAATGTTATATTGCTGGATGTTTTATTTTAATATGTCATGTCATTTGCCATCTTTTGATTAGTTTTTTTGGAAACTGTTTCGTTACATATTAAAATTTCTATACAAGCTTGATACTCTAGTCCATTTATTTAGAATATCTTTTTCCAACCCTTTACCTTGAGATAATGTCTATCTTGATGTGAAGCTTTGTTTGTTGTACTTAGAAGAAGGGTGGATTCTATTTTATCATCAATTTTGTGAGTCTGTGTCTTTTTATTGGTGAATTTGGGTTGATGTTATTATGAAATATCATTGAACAGTGATTGTTATTTTTGTGGTGGTGGTGGTTTTAGCACCTTGAGTGGGGCTGTATTTATAGATACATATTATTTAAAATTGGCCTTTTTATGGAACATCTTATTTTCCCCATTTGGTGATTGAAACTTTCTGGGCATGGTTAGTAATTTGTATTGTATTGTATTGGTTTCTGCAGTTTTTTAGAGTCAGAAGCACTCTGTCTAAGCCCTTCATCTTCTAGCATTTTTACTGAGAATACAGGATTAATTCCAAGAGATCTGCCTTTTTTGTTTTTTGCTTGGTTTTTGTTTGTTTTGGTTTGTCGGATTGGTTGGTTAGTTTGGTTTGTTTGTTTGTTTTCAGCTGCAGCTTTTCATATTCTTTCTTCGTTCTGTATATTTAGAGTTTTGATTATTCTCTGGTAAGAGGACTTTCTTTTCTGATCCAGTATCTTTGGTATTTTGTATGCTTCTTGTGCTTTGATAGACATCTTCTTCTTTAGGTTAAGAAATTTTTCTTGTATGATTTTGTTGAAAATGTCTACTGGACCTTTGATCTCATCCTTCTTCTTCTAATCTGATTATCAGCATGTTGTGTGTTGTCATAATGTTTCAGAGTTCCTGGATGTTTCCTGAAAGTTTGTATGTAGACAGGCTGGTTTTGAACTTCTAGCTCTAACTCCAGTCGAGTGTTGGGCTTAAATGTAGGCCAACATGCCTGGCATCAACATCACCATCATTGGCTGCTGAGCATGGAATATATGGTTTTAGGTATTTATTTTGTTTTGTTTTGTATATGTAAGCATAGGCTATTGTGTTGATTTTCATCAACATCATGCATTTGAAATTTGGCAGGGAGTATATTTAATTTCTTAGGATGGCATTTAATGATGACACTAACACTATCTGAGCTTTCTGAGTCATTGAATTGTGGGTTTGTGACACTCTCCTTACCTGTTGTATTTGGGTTTTTTTAACTTTTATTTGTTTGTTTTATTCCCATTTAATTCATTTTTAATTTAAATTTGTTTTTTTTTAATTTATTTTCTGACATGAACTCGAGTCTTTGATTACCTCCTCCTGAGTGTTGCAGTCTTGCAATGCCACAGAGGAAGATGATGCAGCCATCCTTGATGAGACCTGATAAGCTAGAAGGGAAGGAATTCCTCCCCAATTAGGAGACTAGAGAAAGGGCATAGGGGCAGAAGAAGGAGGGTCGGTGGGCCTGGGAGGAGATGAGAGAGGGGGCTATGGCAAGGATACAAAGTGAACACATTGTAATAAATAAATTAATTAAATTAAAAAATAATTTATCCACTTAACATCCCAATTGTAATCTTCTCCCTTGACTCTTCCTTGTCTCACCCTCCATTCTTATTTCCCCTTACCCCATTTCCTATATCTCAGATACAGGGAGCCCTCCTATACTACCATGTGAACCCAGCCTGTCAAGTCTCAGTGGAACTGTCTGCATCCTCTTCCTCTGTGGCATAGCAATGCCCCCTCTGCCAAGGGGAAGTGAGCAAATAGCAGACAAGAGGGTCCATGTCAAAGACAGCACATTCTCCCCTTACTATGGATCGCACATGGAGACTGAGCTGCCTATCAGCTACATCTGAGCAGGGGTCTGGTTCCTCTTCATGAATGGTCTTTGGTGGGTGCATTAATCGCTCCAAGTCCCCATGGGCCCAGATTTGTTGTCCTTGTTGGTCTTGTTATGGAGGTCCTGCCAGCTCTGGGTCTTTCTATCCTCCCACTCTCTCCTATGATTCCCTGTGCTCTACCCAAAGTTTGGCTGTGAGTCTTAGCATTTGCTTTGATCCCCTGCTGGGTAGAGCCTTTCAGAGGACATGTATGTTAGGCTCTCATGTGGTTCCCTCTCCTCAGACACTTCTGATGTAGATTCTATTTGCCCTTTTGAATAAGAATTGACCATCCTCCATAGGGTCCTCTTTTTATTTACTTCCTTTAGGCCTGTGGATTGTAGTATGTTTATCCTGTATTATGGCTATTATTCACTTACCATGCATGTCTTTCTGGTTTTGGAATAAGTCACTTAGGATGATCATTTCTAGTTCCGTCCACTTGCCTGAAAATTTCATGGTTTCCTTTTTTTTTTTAATACCTGAGTAGCATTCCATTGTCTAAATGTACCACAATTTCTGTAAAGCAATTGTTCAGTTGAGAGACATGTAGGTTGTTTCCTGATTCTGGCTATTATGAATATAGATGCTATGAACATAGTTGAGCAAATATCTTTGTTGAATGGTAGAGCATCTTTTTGATATATGCCCAGGAATGGTATAGCAGGGTCTTGAAGTAACACTATTTCCAATTGTCTGAGAAAGCATCAGATTGATTTCTAAAGTGGTTGTATAAGTTTGCACACCCACCAGCAATGGAGGAGTGTTCCTCTTCACATTCTCACTAGCACATGCTGTCACTTCAGGTTTTGATCTTAGCCATGATGGGTTTAAGATGGAATGTCAGAGTAGTTTTGATTTGCATTTCCATGATGACTATTGATATTTAGCATTTATTTAAATGTTTTCCACCATTTGATATTCCTCTGTAGAAAATTCTCTGTTTAGTTCTGTACCCCAGTTTGAAAGTGATTATTTGGTTTGTTGAAGTTTAATTTATAGAGCTCTTTATATATTTTGTTTGTTATTTATAGAGCTATTTATAGAGCTTTCTGTTTTTTGTAGGATTGGAGAAGGTCTTTCTCAGGCTGTAAGCTGTTATTCTGTTCTATTCACAAAGTTCTTTGCTTCATAGAATCTTTTCATTTCATGAGATCCTATTTATTAATTATTGATTTTAGAGCCAGTGCTCTTGGTATTCTGTTTGGGAAGTTATCTTCTATGACAATGAGATCAAGGCTCTTTCCCACTTTTTCTTCTAACAGATTTAGCGTATCTGGTTTTATGTTGGAAGTCTTTGATCAACTTGAACTTTAGTTTAGTGCAGGGTGATAAATACGGATCTATTTTTATTTTTCCACATGTGGACTTCCAGTTAGACCAGCACCATTTGTTGAAGATGCTGTCCTTTTTCCATTGCATGGTTTTGGATTCTTTGACAAAAATCAAATGTCCATCGGTGTGTGGGTTTTTTTATGGGCCTTCACTTTAATTCCATTTATCCACCAGTCTGTTTTTATTCCAGTACCATGCAGTTTTTATTACTATTGATTTATAGTAGAGCTTGAGAGCAGGGGTGGTGATACCTCCTGAAGAACTGCTATTGTACAGGATTATTTTAGCTATTCTGGGTTTTTTTATTTTTCCATATAAAGCTGAGAATTCTTTTTTCAATGTCCAGGGGGAATTGTGTTGATATTTTGATGGGAATTATCATTGAATCTGTAGATTGTTTTTTTGTAAGATGGCAATTTTGACTATGTTGATCCTACTGATCCATGAGCATGAGAGATATTTCTATCTTCTGGTATCTTTTTCAATTTCTTTCTCCAGAGTCTTGAAGTTGTTGTTGTGTTTTATATATATATATATATATAAACATATATATATATATATGTTTTTCACTGGCTTGCTGAGGATAACACCAAGATACGTCAGGTTTTTTTTCCTGCCTATTGTGAAGGGTTTTGTTTTCCTAATTCTTTCTCAGTCCATTTGTCTTTTGCATACAGGTGTGCAACTGATTTTTTTGAGTTAACTTTTTATCCAATCACTTTCAACTGTAGGAGCTCCGTACAGTAGAATTTTGGGGTCACTTTTGTTACCTGTCATATCATCTGTTAAGAGCCATACTTTGACTTCTTCCTTATCAATTTGTATCCCCTTGATCTCCTTTAGTTGTCTTATTGCCCTAGATAGGACTTTGAGTACTGTATTGAAGAGATTTGGAGAGAATGTGTGGCCTTGTCTTGTCCCCGAGTTCAGTGGAATTGATTTAACTTTCTTTCCATTTAGTTTGATGTTAGCTATAGGATTGCTGTACATTGTCTTTACTATTTTTATATCTGTGCCTTTGTCCCCAGTCTCTCCAAGACTTTAAACAAGAATAACTGTTGGATATTGTCAAATGCTTTTTTGGCTTCTAAGGAAATCATCTGGTGCTTTTTTTTCCAATTTGTTTAAATGATGGATTAAGATTCCATATATTGAACCATCCCTGCATGCCTGGGATGAAGCCTACTTAGTCATGTTGGATGACATTTTTGGTATGTTCTTGGATTTGGTTTATCGTTAATTTATTGAGTATTTTTGCATCATTGTTCATAAAAGAGATTGGTCTGAAGATCTCTTTCTTTTTTGGGGTCTTTGAGGATTTATCAAGGTGACTGTGGTCTTACAAAAGGAATTTGGTCATGTTGCATCCATTTCTATTTTGTGGAATAATTAGAAGAATATCGGTTTTCACTCTTCATATAAGGTCTTGTAGAATTCTGCTCTGAAATCATCTTGCCCTTGGCTTTTTTGTTGTTGTTGTTGGTGGTGGTGGTGGTGGAAGGATTTTGATGGCTGCTTCTATTTATTTAGGCCATATAAGACTATTTAATATCTTTACCTGATTTTGATTCAACTCTGGTAAGTGGAATCTAACAAGAGAATTGTATATTTCATTTAGATTTTTCAAATTTTGTGGCATATAGGCTTTTGACATAAGAGCTAATGGTTCTTTGGATTTTCTCAGTGTCTGTTATCTCTCTCTCTTCCTTTCAGACTTTGTTGATTTGGATAGTGTCTTTCGGCCTTTTACTTAGTTTGGCTAAGAGTTTGTCTATATATTCGATTTTCTCAAAGAACTAGCCCTTGGTTTCATTGATTCTTTGAATTATTCTCTTTGTTTCTAATTTATTGATTTCAGCCCTGACTTTGGTTATTCCTAGTGGTCTACTCCTGTTGGGTGTGTCTGCTTTTTTTCTAGGGCTTTCAAGTGTGCCATTAAGTTGCTTGTATGGGATGTCTTCAATAGCTTATGAAGGCCTTTACTGCTATTAAAAGTCCTCTTAGGACTGCTTTCATTGCATTCCATGAGTTTGGGTATGATGTACCTTCATTTTCATTGAATTGTAGGAAGTTCTTTCTTTATTTCTTCCCTGACCTAGATTTCATTGAGTAGGGAGTTGTTCAGTTCCCACATGTGTGTAGGCTTTTTATTATTTCTGTTATTTTTGAGGTTTGTCTTTCGTCTATCATGGTCTGATAGGATATAAGATATTATTTCAATCTTGTTGTATCTGGTTTGTTACCTACTGTATGGTCAGTTTTGCAGAAGGGTCTGTGAGGTGCTGAAAGAAGATATATTCTTTTCTGTTTGGGTTAAAAAATTCTCTAGGTATCTCTTAGGTCCATTTGATTCATGACATCCATTAGTGTCATCATCTCTCAGTTTAAGTTCTTTTCCATTGCTCTGTCCCTTGATGATAGTGATTTGTTGACCTCTCCAATTATTAATGTATGGCAATTGATATGTTCTTTAAGCTTTATTAATGTTTATTTTACAAATGTGGTTGTCCTTTTATTTGGAGCATTGTTCAGAATACAGATGCGATATTGGTGGAATTTTCCTTTGATGAGTATGAAGTATCCTTCCTCATTTCTTTCTTATTTATTTTTTATTTAGGAGCAATAATTGATATCTCAATATTTCAAAGTTTGAAAATATGTGTAACAGCATAGTTTTTTAAAAAAAATCTTTCAAAATTTTATTGTTTTCTTTTAAAATTTTTATTGATAACAGTTTATTCACTTTGGATCCCTCCTGTACCTTCCTCCTTTCTCCCCTCCCAATCCTACCCTCCATCTTCCCCTCCCATGTCCCTTTCCCAGTCCACTGATAAGGTTGGTCCTCCTCCCCTTCAATCTGATCCTACTCTATCAGATCTCATTAGAAGTGGCTGCATTGTCTTCTGTGGCCTGGCAAGGCTGATTCCCCCTCAATGAGAGGTGATCAAAGAGCGGGCCAATGAGTTCCTGTCAGAGACAGTTCCCTGTCCCCATTACTATGAAGCCCATTTGCATACTGAACTGCCATAGGCTACCTTTTGTGCAGGGGTTTCAGGCCATCTCCATGAGTGGTCCTTGGCTGGCGTATCAGTTTCAAAAAAGACCCATGTGCCCAGAATTTTTGGAACTGTTGCTGTCCTTGTAGAGCTCCTGTCATCTCCAGGTTTACTATCTCCCAGTTCTTCCATAAGATTCCCTGCACTTTGCCCAAAGTTTGGCTCTGAGTCTCAGCATCTGCCTTGATACCCTGCAGGGTAGAGCCTTTCAAAGGCCTTCAGTGGTAGGCTCCTGTCCTGTCCCTGTATTCTCCCTCATCTGATGTCCATCCTCTTTGCCTTTCTGCATGGGGTTTGAGCATCTTAGCCAGCATACTCCTTCCTGATTAACTTCCTTAGTTGTACAGATTTTAGTATTTTTATCCTATATTTTATATCCTATATCCACTTGTGAGTGAGTATATATCCTGTGAGTCTTTCTGCTTCTGGGATATCTCATTCAGGATGATCTTTTCCACTTCCCACCATTTACCTGCAAATTTCATGTTTTCCTTATTTTTCATTGCTGAGTAATATTACATCGTATAGATATACCACAATTTCTATATCCATTCCTCAACTGAGGGCCATTTGTGCTGTTTCCAGCTTCTGGCTATTCCAAAAAAGCTACTACAAACATAGTTGAGTAGATGTCCTTGCTGCATACTTGAGTGCCCTTTGGATATATGCTTAGGATATATGCTTAGGATGAATCTTGAGGAGGCGCTATTCCTAATTGTCTGAGAAAGTGCCAGGTTGATTTGCAAAGTGATTGTATAAGTTTACATTCCCACCAGCAATGAAGAAGGGTTCCCCTTTCTCCAAATCCTATCCAGCATGAGTTGTCACTTGAGTTATTTGTCTTAGTCATTTTGATGGGTGTAAGGTGAAATCTCAGGGTGGTTTTGATTTGCATTTCCATGATGACTGAGAATGTTGAACATTTTTTAAGTGTTTCTCTGCCATTCTATATTCCTCTATTGAGAATTCTCTGTTTAGCTCTGTACCCCATTTTTTAATTGGGTTACTTGATTTGTTGGTATTTAACTTCTTGTAATCTTTGTAAATACTGGACATTAACCCTCTGTCAGATATAGGGTTGGTGAAGATCCTTTCCCAATCTGCAGGCAGTCATTTTATTTTGACAACAGTTTCCTTTGACTTATAGAAGTTTTTCAGTTTCAGAAGGTCCACTTATTGATTGTTGCTCTTAGAGCCTGTACTGTTGAAATTCTGTTCAGGAAGTTGTCTCCTGTTCCAATGACTTCAAGGCTCTTCCTCACTTTTTCTTCTAACAGGGTTAGTATGTCTGGTTTTATACTGAAGTCTTTGATCCACCTGAACTTTAGTTCTGTGCAGAGTGATAAATATGGAACTATTTGCATTTTCCTACGTGTAGACATCCAGTTAGACCAGCACCATTTGTTGAAGATGCTATCTTTTTTCCACTGTATGGTTTTGGCATCTTTGTCAAAAATCAGGAGTCCATAGTGTGTGGGTATATTTCTGGGACTTCTATCTGATTCCGTTGATCCTCCAATTGGTTTCTATACCAGTACCATGTGGTTTTTATTACTGTTGCTCTATAGTAAAGCGTAAGAACAGTGATGGAGATACCTCCAGAAGATCTTTTATTATGGAGGATTGCTTTAGCAATTCTGGGTTTCTTGTTATTCCATATGAAGTTAAGCATTTTTCTTTCAAGGTCTGTAAAGAATTGTGTTGGTAATGTGAGAGGAATTGCATTAAATCTGTAGATTGCTTTTGGTAAGAGGACCATTTTTACTATGTTAATCCTTCCAAGCCATGAGCACGTGAGTACTTTCTATCTTCTGATATCTTTTTATAATTCTTTCTTTAGAGAATTTTTTTGAATTTTTTTCATACAAGTTTGTGCCTTCCTTGTTTTGGGTCCCACCAAGGTACTTTATGTCCTTTGCGACTATTGTGAAGGGTGTTGTTTACCTAATTTCTTTCTCAGCCCTTTTGTCTTTTGTATACAGGAGGGCTACTTTTTTTTAGTTGATTTTGTATACAGCCACTTTGCTAAAAGTGTTTGTCAGCTTTAGGAGTTCCCTGGTAGAATTTTGGGGGTCACTCAGGTATACTGGGCAGCCTTGTCTTGTTTCTGATTTCAGTGGGATTGATTTAAGTTTCTCTCAATTTAGTTTGATGTTGGCTATAGGTTTGCTGTATATTGCTTTTACTATATTTAGGTATGTGCCTTGTATCCCTGATATCTCCAATACTTTAAACATGAATGGATGCCGGATTTTGTCAAATGCATTTTCAGCATCTAAGGAGATTATCATATGGTTTTTTTCTTTCAGTTTGTTAATATGGTGGATCACATTGATGGATTTCTGTATATTGAACCACCCCTGCATGCCTGGAATGAAGCCTACATGGTCATAGTGAATGATATCTTTGATGTGTTCTTGTATTTGGTTTGCAAAGTATTTTGTTGAGTATTTTTGCATCAATGTTCATATGGGAGATTGGCCTGAAACATGCTTTTTTTTGTTGGGTCTTTGTGAGGTTTAGGTACCAAGGTGACTGTGGCTTCAATGAATAAGTTTGGTAGTGTTCCTTATGTTTCTATTTTGTGGAATAGATTGAAGAGAACTGGTGTTAGCTCTTCTTTGATGGTCTGGTAGAATTCTACACTGAAACCACCTGGCCCTGGGCTTTTCGTGAATCTGAGAATTTTGATGAATGCTTCTATTTCCTTAGGAGATATAGGACTATTTAGTTGATTTACCTGGTCTTGATTCAGCTTTGGTAAGTGGAATTGATCAAGAAAATTGTCCATTTTATTTAGATTTTCAAATTTTGTGGCATAGAGACTTTTGAAGTAAGTCCTAATTGTATGGATTTCCTCAGTGTCTATTGTTTTCTCCCCCTTTACTTTTCTGATTTTGTTAATTTGAATGGTGTCTCTCTGCCTTTTAATTAGTTTTGATAAGGGTTTGTCTATCTTCCTCATTTTCTCAAAGAACAAGCTCTTGGTTTCATTGATTCTTTTAATTGTTTTATTTGTTTCTAATTGATTGATTTCAGCCCTGAGTTTGATTATTTCCAGTCATCTATTCCTTTTTCGTGTGTCTGCTTCTTTTTTTTCCCCCTAGGGCTTTTAGGTAAGCCATTAAGTTTCTTAAATGAGATGTTTCAAATTTCTTCTTGAAGTCACTCAGTGCTATGAACTTTCCTTTTAGCACTGCTTTCATCGTGTCCCATAAGTTTGGGTATCTGGTGTCTTCATTTGCATTGAATTCTAGGAAGACTTTAATTTCTTTCTTTATTTCTTCCCTGACCCAGCTGTCATTTAGTAGTGAGTTGTTCAGTTTCCATGTTTGTATAGGCTTTCTGATATTTCTGTTGTTGTTAAGGTCCAGCTTTATTCCATGGTGATCAAATAGGATACAAGGGATTATTTCAATCTTCTTGTATCTGTTGAGGCTTGCTTTGTAATCAACTATATGGTCTGTTTTGGAGAAGGTTCCATGAGGTGCTGAGAAGAAGGTAAATTCTTTTGTGTTTGAGTGTAAGGTTCTGTAGATGTCTGTTAGGTCCATTTGATTCATGACCCCGTTAGAGATATTGTTTCTTTTTTTCTCTGTTTTGTCAACCTGTTCTTTTTTGAGAGTGGGATGTTGAAGTCTCCCACTATTAATGTATGGTGATCTATGTGTGGTTTAAGTTTTATTAATGTTTCTTTTATAAACATGGGTGCCTTTGTATTTGGGGCATGGATGTTCAGGATTGTGATATCTTCCTGGTGAAATTTTTCCCTTGATGTGTATGAAGTGTCCTTCCCCATTTCTTTTTTTATTAATTTTGTTTGAAAGTCTATTTTATCATATATTAGAATGGCTACTCCTGCTTGATTCTTGGTTCCATTTTTTTGGAAAAATGTCTACCATAACTTTACCCTCAGGTAATATCTTGTGACTTAGGTGTGTTTCTTGTATGCAGCAGATTGTTGGGTCTTATTTAGGCATCCATTCTGTTAGTCTGCATCTTTTTTATTGGAGAATTGGGTCCATTGAGAGAGATTAATGACCAGTGGCTGTTAGATCCTTTGGTTTTGATATTGACTGTGATAGTAAGTTTGTGTGCTTGGCTCATTTTTGTTTTGCTGTAGTGAGATTAATTATTTCCTGTGTTTTCTTGAAAGTAGTTGGTTTCTTGGGTTGTATTTTTCCATCTAGTGTCTTCTGTAACACTGGATTTGTGTGTAGGTATTGTTGAAATTTGCTTTTGTCGTTGAAAATCTTGTTTTCTCACTCTATGAAGACTGAGAGTCTATGAGGGTATAGTAGCCTGGGCTAAAATCTATGTTCTCTTAGGGTCTGGATGATATCTGTCCAGGCCCTTTTAGCTTTCATAGTCTCTGTTGAGAAGTCAGGTGTGATTCTGATGGGTTTGCCATTATATGTTACTTGGCCTTTTTCCCTTGCAGCTTTTAGTATTTTTCTTTGTTCTGTATACTTACTGTTTTTATTATTATGTGGTGGGAGGATTTTCTTTTCTGGTCTATTTTATTGGGTGTTCTGTAGGCCTCTTGTGTTCTTATAGACCTCTTCCTTAAGTTGGGGATTTTTTCTTTTATGATTTTGCTGAAAATATTTTCTGGGCCTTGTAGGAGGGAATCTTTTTCCTCTATTCCTATTATTCTTAGGTTTTGTCTTTTCATGTTTTCTTGGATTTCTTGGATGGTCTGTGTCAAGAATTTTTTAGATTTAACATTTTCTTTGATGGATACATCGATTCCTTCTATTGTGTCTTTCACAGTTGAGATTCTTTCTTCCATCTCTTATAGTTATAACCATCTCAATAGGTTGTGCTTACCTCTGTAGTTCCTGTTTTCTTCCCTAAATTCTTTCTCTCCAGAATATCCTTCATTTGTGTTCTTTCATTTTTTTTCCAATTTTATCTTCAGATATTGAGCTGTTATGTTGAATTACTTCACCTGTCTGACTGTATTTTCCTTCAATTCCTTCAGCTGTTTGTTTGAACAATCCTCTGTTTCTTTAATTTCTTTCAGTGATTTAAGTATTTCTTCTGTAAAGGCCACAAATTGTTTGGCTGGAACTTCCTGTATTTCTTTATGGATGGCCATAATCTCTTTGTCTTTATCTTCTTCCATTTCTTTGCAGATCTTGATAAACTGACTATCTTCCTCTCGTTCTTTACATAGTTTATTTGTTTCCTCTATTATTCTCTTCTTAAGCATAGATGTAAGGTTATCTTCTCGAATTTCACTTATGCTAGTGTGTCCAGGGCTACTTGCCCCAGGATAACTGGGTTCTGGAGATGCCATATTGCTGTATCTTTTGTTCTTTGAGATTTTACACTCTACCCATTTGGCTATCTTAGGTGTTGGGTGTTTGTTTCTGGTGCTTCCTAGAATCTTGTGGTGTGGAGAATCCCCTTGGCAGGAAGGTAATTTTTCCCAAAGGAGGCTTCCTCAGATTTTGGGGTACGGTCACTGAATGGCAGGTGTTTTTCAGGAATTGCCACAGACGTACAGACCTGAGTGGTAATTGTGGTCTATATTAGTCAAGGGGGCTCTCCTCTCACCCAGAGAAGTCCTGGAGACAGCTGTCTTGCTACTGGGTTTCTTGATGTAAATTTAGTGAGCTGCTTCTGTAACCTGGGTGCCCCGGGATTTGGTCAGTTTAGTTAGAGATAACTGGTTGTCCCTTGGGGAAGTATCTGGGGGTTGATCTCAGGGAACCCAGGCTTCTGGAGGTCTGAGTTTGGAGCTCTGTGCTCCTGTACCCAAGTGGTAATCAGTGACACATGAGCATTACTCTCATGTGTGCAGCAAGAGGCTAGAGTGTGGAGCCTGTGTATAACCAGAAACTTTTTTGGAGCTAGGTGTCCTGAGGTAGGGCCAGATATTTTCCCCACCTTTGGGTTTTCTCCCAATAGGAAGACTCAGTCTGTGGTGTTTGACGTGGTGTGTAGAATACGTAGGCACTTGCCAATGATGGCTCCAAGCTGGTGACTGGGAAAGAAGCTGAGAGCTTTTCCAAGAATGTTTCTGTGTGTGGTGGTGGTAGTGTGTGTGGGGGGAGTTGGCTGAGTGCTCTAAGCTGGGACCTTCTATTTCTCTGCCTGTGGAGTTTTCTCCAGACAGGGAAACCCAGCCTCTGTGTCCTGGGGCACACAGTTCTGTCTGTGATGGAGAGCAGGGAATGCAGGACTAGCGGCTGGAGGCCCACTCAGGCCTGGTGGCTGTGCATCCACCAGTCTGTAGGACCTTTCCAGTGATAGACTGGGTGACCTGAGGTCAGTCTTGCTTTCTTTTTCCTTATGTGTGTGTGTGTGTGTGTGTGTGTGTGTGTGTGTGTGTTTGACTGGCGCTCCCAGTCTCTGGTGCCGTGGAGCACACAGTTTGGCCTGGGAAGGTGATCAGGACACACAGGTGTATCCTGCACCTGGGATATTTTCAGGGTTCTCACTGAGTGACCTGAGAGAGGAATTGAGTGATTCCCATACCACGGAGTTTCCTCTCACCTTGGAAACACGATTGCTGTTGTTTTAGGGCCCAGAGTTCAGTCTTTTAGTTGCTGTACCGACATTGCTGTCCTGTTCCTGTCCTGGTCCTCCTGGCAATGCCATCTTGTATTCCCCCTCCCCCTTCCTCATCCCTTTCAATTAATTTTGGTTGAAATTCTGTATTATTAGATATTAGAATAGCTACTCTTGCTTGCTTCTTGGGTCCATTTGCTTGAAAACCTTATTCCTGCTGCAACATCCAAGGAATTTTCCCAGAGATTAGCTGGGTGCTCTGAGGTTGGACCCAATTGTTTCCCTCATCATTGGTTTTCTTCTTACCTTGGAAACACAGTCAGTGGTGTTTGGAGGCCCACACAACCAACTATTGATCACTGTGCGGTCTCTGCTACCCTGCTGATCAGACACAGTGTGCAATCATCCCAGCCATCTGGGATCTATTTTTAGTTTTTACTGAATGTAAGTATTTTGATTGTATGCATGAATAAGCACCTCTTGTGTGCCTAATCCTCACAGTAGTCTGAAGATGTCTTCAGAACTCATGAACGTATAGCAATTAAAAGTAGCAGGTCCTCAGTAAACACTAACAATTGAGCCCAATTATTTGCAAGAGCAGTAAGAGCTCCTCACTGCTGAGCTCTATCTTATGTTGATCATTTATGATCAGCATTTATACTGCTAATATTTTTGTCTTCTATTTTTACCTGTTTAAACATGCATTCCCTTTTAGTAAGATATCATTGAAGTTACAGTTTAAGCTGGGGCAGTACACATTTCTGGAAAATAAATATACAACAGGAGTGAATGTATAATTCCTTGTAGAGGCTTCAGTAAAGACCTCTGAGTTCTTTCAATATTTTGTGTTTGTTTGATTGACTTTTAGGGGAGGCTCTCTCTTAATATATAGGCCTGGCTATCCTAGAACTCTTTGAATAGATAATGCTGACATCCAGATCAATAAGATACACCTGCATCTGCCTCCTTAGTGATGGAATTGAAGGCATGACAGAATACACCCAGCTTGTCCACCATTTTTTGTAGTTAGTAACTGTTAATAAATTTCTCTGATCTGTACTTAATATTGTTCATCTGTTAATTTCTCTCTCTGTGTGTCTCTGTCTCTATGTCTCTGTCTCTCTATTTCACACTCTTCTCTTTGTTTGTCTTTGTCCACATTAATTGCCATGTCTATTCCAAAGCTATATCCCCTTCAAAAAGTTCAGATATGATACAGTTAAAACTTGTTATTCTGTTTTCTTCTAAAATGACTTAGTGATAACATTAACATTTCTTTTTTTAATAGAAAAGTTTTAATCTTTATTTTTAATCTATAGACTACATTATTTAGTAAGGAGGATATACAAAACAATGATCAAAGAATAATCATGTGTTCTATTCCTTTTCTTTTGTCTGGTCACTCAGAAATATGATGTTATTGGCTATGATTGTTGTTGCTTGCCACTCACATTATTTTTATCTATGTATTCACTGTAGTCCACTTTCCCTTCCACAAATATATGAGCCCCCCTCTTCACATACTGATATGCCACATCCCTGAGCCCTGGTCAAAACATGATATTCAGTACCATGTTGTCTTTTGACTGATGTTACCCATCTGTTCAGTGTCCCCTGATCAACACATCTCATTTGTTGCTATATAAAATATCATGACTGTGTTTTGTCCTTCCACCTGTCTCATGACAGGGTCCTGACCTACTCACCCAAGTAACTGAAGATGATTCATAGATTGCTCAAGAACCCAACTAATGGCTACTTTATATTCATGTCTTACAAACTGATGAAACACAGGTTTTTGAAGCACGTCTTTGTTTTTTTTTTTTTTTTTTTCAATCTAACCTTTAGGCTTTTTCATCTCCCCTACTTCACATCATGCACAGCACCCAACTGTATAACATTCACACTTCTGTGTCAGAAAATAAATTGAAGAAGCAGTAGAATTATATGATTATATTGACAGTGAAGTATAAATTTATATTGTTGCCACTGTTTCTATTGTACAAATGTATGGCATATTATAGAATTCAGTGACCTACGATGATGTGTATGTGAAATTCAACCAAGAAGAGTGGGCCTTGCTGGAACCTTCCCAGAAGCAACTCTACAAAGATGTGATGCTAGAGACCTGTGAAAACCTCACTGCTATAGGTAAGACTGCAATTTTTCTTTCACTTTTAAAATAAAGAGACAACTTTTATTTTGTATTGATCCTCTTCTGTAATTCCAATTGATAATGAGGATGAATGAGGTAAATAAATCAGGCATGGTTCTAAGGGTCACAGAAGATAGTGATTTAAGTTTTCCCTTAATAATAACATATTTCCAATAATATATATTTTCTGGTACTATATTTTAGACTACAATTGGGATGACCATAATATTGAAGAACAGTTTCAAAGTTCTACAAGTAATCAAAGGTAACTTTATGTGCATGTTGATACAGATATAAATCTTAAATTTTAATGTGTCCTGGAAGTCTGGTGTTTTTTGTTTGTTTGTTTGTTTATTGGTTGCTTTTTATTTTCTGTTTTTGAAATAGATTTTTTTTCTGGGTATCTGTGACTTTCTTAGACTTGCTTGTTAGACCAGCCTGACCTCAAAATCACACAGATCTGCCTGCTTCTGCCTCCACAAGTGCTGGGATTGAAGGCATGTACCAGCACACATGGCTGTGTCCTGGAAGTTTTAAAGAAAAGCAACAGTGTAAAAACACCACTGCTTTAAGTGTACTGATGATGATTAAAATCTCATAATTCCATGTACTTCAATGTCAGGTATCTGATTTGTGTTTACAAGGCACTCCCCTAAGATAGAAGAAAATAAAATAATATTGTAACAAAAATACCATTTGAATCATATGGACATTATAGCTACTGACTTGAACTGCCAATCTGTTTAGTCTCATTCTATCTACTCAGATATTGTAAGAGGTATACACACTGAATTGGTGATCAGTATGTGTCCAAAACCTTCTAATAAGCAAAAATTACATAGTAGAACCAGTGTTACTAATTTTCGTACAGTAACATTGTAAAGTTTAGTGAAAGGAGCAGCTTATGAGAATCAAGAATATTGTTTGGAGAAACCTTAATCCCTGACATGTCTATGATGAACAAAAACAAACTGTGTTAATTCAATGTGGGAATCGTTAGTATTTTTGTAAATTAAACTGGTATATCATATGTCAAAATGATTCTAAGACACATGAGCATAGGAATATTGAAAGAAGCAGTGTACCTGTCTTTCTCCAAGAACAGTTGATTTTGTAGAAGTCCCCACTTTGAGTAGATTTCCTATATGTGATAAACGGTTACTGTTAATTGGTTTTTCAACTTCACTGAGACTTCTTCAGCAAACTCATACTGATGAAAATACCTATGAATACAAGGATTTTGGAACTTCTTCTGCTTGTACTAGCTCATTTTGTAAATGAAGTGTCATTCATACAGTACAAAACTTTATTGAATGGGATTGCTGGGGTAAAACTCTGAATCCTTGCAATACACTTTATATATAGGAGAAAACTTCTTATAGAAAAATGATGCTGTAAAAGAGAATCACATAACAAATGTTCTTATCATCACAGGGATCTTAAAAAATACCCATTATAAAGGGGAATATCATGAATATAAATAAAGTGATAAAAGTTAAAAATTTGATTCTTCTTTACCATCAGGCCAAATTATAAAATTAATTCATATAGAAAAACATATTTATTAGTGTAATGAAATGACTGTGGTAAATCTTTCACATGTGCTACTTATCTTTGCAGGCATGAAAGCAGTCATACTGGAGAGAAACCCTTTAAATGCACTCTATGTGGTAAAGCCTTCCCCTATACCACTGATCTCATAGGGCATAAAAGAACACACGCAGGAGAGAAGCCTTACAAATGCAATCAATGTGGTAAAGCCTTTGCAAAAAACAGTCATCTCATAAGCCATAGAAGAACACATACTGGAGAGAAACCTTACGACTGTAACCAGTGTGGTAAAGCCTTTGCACGAAACAGTCATCTCATAAGCCATAAAAGAACACACACTGGAGAGAAACCTTATGAATGTAATGAGTGTGGCAAAGCCTTTGCAGAAAACAGTCATCTCATAAGCCATAAAAGAACACACACTGGAGAGAAATTTTATGAATGTGACGAGTGTGGTAAAGCCTTTGCAGAAAACAGTAATCTCATACGGCATAAAAGAACACACAGTGGAGAGAAACCTTATGAATGTAACCAGTGTGGTAAAGCCTTTGCACAAAACAGTGCTCTCATAAGCCATAAAAGAATACACACTGGAGAGAAACCTTATGAATGTAACCAGTGTGGTAAAGCCTTTGCACAAAACAGTGCTCTCATAAGACATAAAAGAACACATACTGGAGAGAAACCTTATGAATGTAACCAGTGTGGTAAAGCCTTTGCACAAAACAGTGCTCTCATAAGACATAAAAGAACACATACTGGAAAGAAACCTTATGAATATACCCAATAAGATAAAGCCTTTTCACAGCAGAGTAGTCTCCGAAAACAGGAAAAGACACAGAGTGGAGAGAAGCCTGGTGAGGGTAATTAGTGTGATAAAGCCTTTGCATGTAACAATCATCTCCTAAGACAACAACACATTCTGGAGGGAAACCATATGAATGTAACTATGTGGCAAACCCTTTGCACATAACATCTCCTAATACATAAAATAACACATACTGGAAAGATGTCTGACTGTAACCACTGTGAAAAAACTTTTGGACTTCAGAATCATCTTCACACTCATGAAAGAAATCCTAGTGGATAGAAAGCCTGTGAGTGCTTTTAACATGGTGAAACCATTCCACATTTGTATAATCTTCATCATCTTGAAAGGATTCATAAAGGAGGAAAAACTCATGAATGTGTTAAAATGGTGAGGCCTTGCACAAATATAGAGTTATCATCATCATAAAAGTATCCTTACTGGAGAGGGATTCTGTGAGTATAAGCAATGTGGAAAGGTATTTGTGTTCTTTGGTCCACTGAGATCCAACAGAACTGGAAAACTAGCTCAATTGAAATGACCTCCCTTTTCTGAAGGGGAAAGGGAATAGGGGCAATAGGAATGGAGGGTAGTACAGGGGGGAGAGAAGGGAGGGGGACTACAATTGGAATGTAAAGTACATAAACTTATTTTTATATACAATGAATGTTAAATATCAATTACATGCAAAATTATATAATAAAGTGTTTTGGGAAGGCTTACTGATAATACTGGTTCTCAACATTTACTGTTTTCAGTTACTTCACTTTACACAAGAAACTTTTAGTCCAGTGGATGAATATGTAGGGAATGGTGAACTAACACCAGCCAGGAAGTTCTCTGAGAGTATCACAACAGTTGTAGCCTGTAGAAGTTTCTTTGTTTACACATACCTTTTGTTCCAAGGGGTTCTACTGAAAACCATCACAACCCAGACTGAATTTTGAGATGTGAGGGAGGAGGCTTTTTTCTTCCATGTATGACCCTGCTGCTGGCCTAGTTGTGTAATCATGGCAAGGGTGAGTTTTCCCTGCCTGACTTCATCTGGAGAATGCCTTTAGACATAGATGCCACCAACCAAATTTGATAGATGGCCTTTGACACAGATCCCTGATAACTCTTCCCTCCCTTCAAATATAGGATAATTAAGTTCCATGTTCTTGTTCATATGATAGGAATGTACTGTTTACTGCAAATCAAGCATCCTTGAAGTGCTCAGTTTTAAACAATTATCTACACCTATCCTTGCAGCATCCCAGTCACTCCCTAAGGGGTATATATACCCTCTGTTTTCTGGAATTAAATTTGAACTTACTTCCTGAGGTAGTTCCCAGAGTGTTCTCATCACTGTTATTCTTGTGGGTGTCTTCCAAGCTTTATACCTCATCTTCTGGCCCTCTTTCCTTCCTGGGCTTGTGGGAAACAGCCTCCAGGCAGCAAGAGAACCACGTTCTCTGAAATGCTTGTGAAAAAAATGTTTCACACTTCATAGCATTTAAAATTTCACATGTTTCTGGATGTGAGATGGTAAATCAAACACTGTCTTGGGAGTGGGACTCTTTAAAATGAGTTATACCTAGTGTTTATTTCACAGTAAGCTTGCAGGCAAGCTTCATAGTATGAAATCTTCTGAGGTGAGCACAGTGGCCTATGCAGAAGTAATAAGTGCAGAAATTTTATTTCCCTGTTTTTAATAGCTGAGTAGTGTTCTGATAATATGTGGATGGATGGCAGAGGAGGGGAACTCCTCTTTTGAGTGGACTATGGAAAAGGGTTTGGGGGAAGAGGGAAGGAGGGTGGGACCAGTAGGAGTTGAGAGAGTGGCCTTATATAGGGGTATACAATGAATAAATTGTGAAAAAATAAAAATAATTAATAAAATAAAAATGAATTAGAAAAACAAAACTTGACAGCAAAAATTTGAGTCCAGTCTGGGTACCCGCCCTCCTTCAAAGAAAAGAAAGAAGATATAAAGAAAGGAAAGAAAATTAGAATCTTTGTCTTTGCCATCTTTCTTCCTGGTGAGCTCATTTTTTAATCATTACCTAATGGAGACCATCCTGCTCTCTCTGAAGTTTATATTTCCATAGATGTAGGTTTCATACCTGGAACAAATGGCAGAGGTTCGTATTTAACGTATCAAAACAGACCTAGCTGCCAATTTTCTCCCAACAATCCTTCAGTTCTTCCATGTTATATGATCCTCAAGGCTGGCATAGCCCACCCAATTCCATGAATTCTCCTTCCCAGGGCCTGAGTTAACCTCATTCCTCCCTCCCCCATATATAGGCAAACTATTTTGGCTACCTGGTCCTGTTGAAAGCCATGCAGGAGCAACAGCAAAACATCTGTAGCACTCATGGAATTTGGCTCCCCTGTTAGCGTAGTCATGATGAGTTTGTATTGGAGAAGCATAATCCCAAGACCTGCTTATACTGAGGACTTTGGGCTGTTGTGGAACATAGCTCTGTTTGATGCCATTATGATGCCCATATTCCTCATAACATGAGTTGTATGAAAAGTCTAATGATGCTTCTAGCCCCCTCACTGGGCAATATCACTGGCATTTATTTTTAACAATGCTTGATCTCTTTTCATAGATCAAGCTGAGCAAATTAATGAATTAACCACTGCTCTTGAAAGGGACCATAGTTGTAGGTTTTTAGCAATGACCATTATACTTAGAAAGAATTTGGAAAAAGATTGTTTAACAAGGTTGGAGAAGATGTTTTTGCTAATGTCTGTGATGTACAAAACCTTAGAGAATAATTTAAAGTTAAGAAAAGTACACTCTTAATAGTAAATCCAGGGATGGTAAGGCTGACGAGCAGAAGCAATAGCCCAAGGTAGCATTGGCCGATTGTACACCCTCAAGCAGGGTCTGAAACTGAGACAGCAGGTGATTCCCCTATACATGTTTCCCCCCTCAGCTTATTGATATGATTTAAGAAAAAAATATTAATGAGTAGATGCACACCCCTTTGAGATTTAAAGTATAGGTGCCAGTACCATGCCACTTTTTATTACTGTTGCTCTATAGTATTACTTGAGCTCTGGGATGAAGATACCTTCAGAAAATCTTTTATTGTACATACATGTTTTTATCAATTCTGGGTTTTTGTTTTGTTTTGTTTTACCATATGAAACTGAGAATTGTTCTTTCAAGGTCTGTGCAGAGTTGTGTTGCTATTTTGTTTGGGATTGCATTGAATCTGTAGATTTATTTTGGTAGAGTGGCCATTTTTACTATGTTAATCCTATCAATCCTGGAGTATGGGAAATCTTTCCATCCTCTGATATCTTCCTTGAAGTTTTTCTTTTTCATACAAGTCTCTCATTTGCACGATTAGAGTCACACCAAGGTACATTATGTTATTTGTCGCAATTGTAAAAGGGTGTTGTTTCCCTGATTTCTTTCTGAGCCTGTTTGTCTTTTATATACAGGAGGGCTTCATATTTTTAATTAATTTTGTATCCAGCCACATTGCTGAAGATGTTTATCATCTGTAGAGTTCCTTGGTTGAATTTTTAGGGTCATTCATGTGTACTATCACATCATCTGCAATACAAGCTGGACTGGATGTGGAGAAAAAGGAACCCTCTTCATTGCTGGTGGGAATGTAAACTTGTACAACCACTTTGGAAATTAATCTGGTGCTTTCTCAAAAAAAAATTATGAACAGTGTTTCTTCAAGATTCAGCTATACAACCCCTGGGCATATATTTAGAAGATGCTCAACCATACAACAAGGACATTTGTGCAACTATACTCATAGCAGTTTTGTTCATAATAGCCAGAATCTGGAACCAACCTAGATGTCCCACAATTGAGGAATGGATTTAGAAATTGAGGTATATTTATGTTGGGCCTGATAAGACCTGCCTTATATACCTGAGCCTAGCTCACATTTGGAGACCTGCCTTTATCTTCTGATTTAAGAGGTGCCACTTCTGGACAAAAGTGATTCAGCATATCCACCTTAAAATTAACCCTGCCTGTTAACTGTTACATGGAGTTTTGTCACTGGCCTACCTCTCCTTGCACCACTTAACCTCACTCTCTACCTCACTTCCTTAATCCTGCACCTTGACCCAAACCTATAAAAAAGACTACTAAATTCAAAAAACCGAGTTCCTGGTTCTACAGATCTCCCAGCTCAGTGGTGTTTTATTCCCTGGGGCATCTGGGGAGATTCAGGCCATTGACATTCATCATCCACAGAGGGCATTTAGCTGGACTGGCCACCCTCCTCTCAGCTCTACCTGCCAGATATTGACCCAGCACATGGGGCCTCCTGTGATTATTTGCTCGAGGGAAGAATGCTGACAGGCCAACTGGTCTGCAGGTGAGTGTACCCACGTTGAATATGGGGCAGTCCTATGGAACCTTTACAAATTTTGCTTAAAAGTAGGGGTTTCAATCTGCTTTCTACTCAAGCACTTCAAGTACGGAAGTATGTTATAAAGGTTGCTCCATGGCTGCAGGATGAGGGCACCCTGTTTGATTGGACACCTGGGACAGAGTAGAAAGGCTGGTCAACAGAGCACAGGTTCAGGATGGGGATATCCCCCCTCTGGGAGTCATTCCCTAGTCACAGCCCTTAAGGTCTGGTTCCCTCTGAAACTGCCCAAAGAACATAAGGATAAGCGTACAAGACAGGAAAGTGAACCTGAGGAGGAACTCTTCCCCCCCCAAAAAGGAGGAAGGTGCTGGGGCCAAAAGCAGCATTAAGTCAGATGATTAACCCACTCCCCAGAGACAGAATATATATCCTTCTTTAGATCCATTTGAGAATAGTTCCTGGTCAGTCCCTACCCCTCTGGCTGTACCACTGAAACAGGGCTCACTTACTAACCCCTTCCCTGACTCCTCTATACCCCCTCCATATTTGGAGTGACCCATGGAACTTTTTCTTGTTACCACTGCTCCTGGGGTGGCTGGTCCCCCTGGCTGGGCTCCTTGGGGAGCTCTAGACCTCAAGGAACTGCATATGGCAGTGTCTGAGGATGGGGCCAATTCACCTTGGGCTGAGACCACCCTTGAGAGGCTGGTGTGAATCAGTCATGCACTACACGAACTGGATGGACCTTATCAAGGCTGTCCTTTTGGGGCTGTCCTTCCTTAAATGGTTGGCCTTTTACAAGGAGGAATGCATGGTCCAGGGGAAATGCAATCAATGAGTTAACTCCCAGGTGCCTATAAATTATGGAATGCTTTCAGGCACAGCTGACCAGTATTCCACAGGCCTCCAGCAGGCTGCTCTCTGAGACCCTTATCAGGAGCAGATTAGAGCAGCAGGCTTGGCAGCCTGGAGAAAGCTAAATGAGGGGCCTATAGAATCCCCTGTTTCAGGAATTATACAAAAGGCCTCAGAGGACCTCCCTTCCTTCATAGACTGGGTAGATAAAAGTCTGAGAAGAAAGTTTCCCCAGGGGAGCTTCATCATCAGTTTGTTAAGTCACTAGTGTGGGATGGCATGAATTCAGATCAAAAGCTTGCCTGTGTGAGGATGTGTAAAATGGGGATGGGTAAGTGGATTGTCACCACTAAAGATGTAGGCACCACCTCCTTTCAGGCCAGGGCAATGGCTACCACCGTGCAAACAGCCTGCCAGGAAGAAGTGACTGCCTTAGTCAACACCCTTCAGCAGGTCACTAGGACTCAGGGGCGGACATGCTTTGGCTGTGGACATAACAGCCATTTTAAATGAGACTGCCCCAACAGGTCTCAAAATGCTCCTGGTGCCAGCACAACAGGCACCTTACTGGGCAAGCCCTGTCCCAAGTACAAAAAGAGTTTTCACTGGGCCAAGGATTATAGATCCCAATTTAATCATAAAGGTAAACCTTTAAACTCCTCTTGGGGCCATCCTCAGCCCCGTTAAATAAGGGAAAGAGAGGGACCAAAGTTCATTGGACTGTCACCCTGGTCACTGGTATGAGACCTAAAATGACACTCACAATTGGGGACAGGAGCTTTCAGTTCCTAATTGATGTGGGGGCAGACTGTACTGTGAGAAGAAAGTAAGAGGCCCCTCTCTCCTGGCAGCTGGTCCCTGGCCCATCCCTAATGGGTGTGGGTGGACAATCAAGTCATAGGAGACTGCCAGCTGGTGGCCTTGGGTGGATCCTGATGACAAGCAAGGAGAAGTGCTCCCCCTATTGGTCCCTGGTCTTACTCCCAACCTTTTGGGACAGGATGTTCTTGGTGAAGCCGAGGCCTATATTACCACTGATCATAAGGCCCTCTACCAAGACATATTAGACAATGAGAAATATGAACAGCAATTTGAGCAGGGATGAAATGTCCATTCTAACTACCGGGATGATCCTTATTTTGAGCAATTAAAAAACAAACATTCTCTTGTTCACTCCCAATTCTAAAGGCCACTGCTTGCCCTTCTATCCCCAAAATTCGATGGACCCCTGGGGACCCAGTCTGGGTTGAGCAGTGGCCTCTACCTTTTGCTAAGCTAACGCAGTTAAAAATTTTGGTCCAACAGCAACTCGATGTGCGACATATAAGGCCCTCTGCTAGCCCTTGGAATTCACCTGTTTTTTTTTTATTAAAAAAAAAGGCCAATGGCTCTTAGAGACTTTTCATGATCTAAGAAAGATTAATGGGAGGATGCTATCCTTTGGGACACCTCAAAGGGATTGCCCTGGATACCTGCCATCCCTTGTGTTCTCCATTTGACTGTAATTGATATTAAGGATTATTTTTTCTCTATCCCACTCGATCCCAGTAATACAGAAAAGTCTGCCTTTTCATTACCCTCAATAAATTTTCAGGGACCAGATCAGAGGTTTGAGTGGACAGTGTTGCCTCAGAGCATCGCCAATAGTCCTGCTATGTGCCAATATTATATGCTGCACCTTTTTACTCCTTTAATAAATCAAACAGATGCCTTATTTTATATCTATATGGATGATATTATTTTGGGGAGTTCCAGCCTTGCCAGGTTGCAAGACTTGATGACTAAGTGACTTACTATCCTTAAAGACAGTAACTTTAAGGTGGACCCTGAAAAAATTCAGACACTGTCTCCCCTTTTAAGATCTTGGGATCCACATTGTTTCTTGAGGGGGTCTCACTGATGAAGCCACAGTTATATTTTCAAGATTCTTACTCAATTCCCTAATTCAATTCCAATAACTGAGAGATTAATTGGATGCAGACATGGATTCCCATTTCCACAGAGGACCTATCCACACTTTTTGACATTTTAAAGGGCTCTGATCTTACTACAAAATTTGTTTTATCCTCACGACATCAACAAATTTTGTGAAAGGTTCAATAAGCTATAGTTACAGCAACTTTAAAGAGGTTTGAGTCTGACATTCCTGTCACCCTGTATCTTTTTCTCAGTGACACGCTCTGCACTGCTTTATTAGCCCAAGATGAAAAAAACCATCAATTGGATTCATATTTCAGTTGGAGGGACCCCACAGGTTTATCCCATGACTCACCAAATAGCAGATTACATTATTAAAGGAAGAGATATTTCAGTAAGAGTGTTTGGCATGGAACCACACTCTGACAATTCCCTACAAAATAGGTGACTTTACATGGCTTCAGAGAAACAATCCTAGGATTGCCTTAGCCTTGGAAGGGTTGGGGGTAGGTATTATTAATTGTCACTATGGTCACCATAAGTGTATGAGCTCCTTTTCACGTTTATCCTGGAGACCACCAAGACTTTTTCACCCCCAACCAAATCCCAAATTTCTAACAATATTTATGGATGGTGGAAATAGGGGAGCCTCATTAGTGGTTTATTCACCCCACGGGCCCAATATTAAAATGACACCTGTCCAAGCCATTTCCCAGGAAGTTGAATGCTCGGCCCAGGTCAAGGAGCTTTATGTAGTTGTACTTGCCTTGGATAAGGTTAGGGAGCCCTTTAATTTGTTTTTAGATAGCCTTTATGTTGTAAATCTGCTACCTTCCTTAGCTGAGGCCCATATTAAATTAGATGCAAATCCCATAACTCCTCTTTTGATTCAGGCCCATTTTTTTTCTCCAACAGTGAGCTTACCCCCTATACCTACACCATCTCAGAGGACATCAAAACATTCCCAGATTCCTGTGAGAGGGAAATGAGCTAGCTGATAGTTTGGCATCTGGGACACAACTAAATACAGTGACTGAGGCTTCAGACTTCCATTATTGACTCATACTAATTGAAGAGGCCTCAAAGATAAATTCCCACAAGTCCCTGTTAAATATCTTAAAAAGATTATCAGAACTTGCAGGTCATGCCAACCCTTCCTTCAATTACCACCCCTGCAAAAGTCAGGTATCAATCATAGAGGATTGTGTCCCAATAATCTTTGGCAGATAGATGTGACTAACTATTCCCCATTTGGCAAAATAAAATACATTTTTCTTTCAGTGGATACATTCTCACATACATGTTGGGCCTCAGCTCATGCTGGAGAGAAGTACAATAATGCTATTAGTCATATGCTTCAGTGTTTTGCCACCTTGGGTCTACCTGACAATATTAAGAGAGACAATGGTCCATGCTTTATAAGCAAACCATTTCAGGAATTCTTACAGACATGGAAAATTTCTCATACTACTGGAATTCCTTATAATCCAAAGGGCCAAACCATAACAAAAAGAGTTAATCATACTTTAAAGATTCAATTATAAAAACAAAAGGGGGAATCATTACCCCCTCATGATCAATTGAAACATGCATTATTTACTTTAAATATTTTAAAATTTTCAAAAGATAATCAGTCACCATTTCAGAAACATTGGTCTATCTATATCTACTCCATATAGTTCCATAAGAGTCAGATTGAGAGATTCATTGACAGGAGCTTGGAGAAGACCCAACCCTCTTCTCACAGCAGGAAGAGGATTTGGATGTATATTCCCCAAAGATGAGAAGAGGCCCATGTGGGTTCCAGCCAGAAATATAAAATATTTGCCACCACTAAAAGATGAGGATGACAATGATGACCCCTCTAGGAGGCTATCTACCCCTGAGAAGCATTCTTTTATTCCCCCAGAAACCAATGAAAATGTGGAAGACGATCCTTTTCCTTGTGACCCTTATGATCAGTGAAGGGGGATTTGGAGACCTTGCCAAGGCCCAAGAGGTTATAGAAGAATGGGGCCTAGCTCAGTCTGCTTTGGCATGGAAGGACAGAGGGTCTGTTGGAACTATGAGGCCCCCATTGGCTATACAGACGGTGAGGGTGTTCAAGCCTTAATTACCATCCACTGGTTTTATTTTAATATTTAATATTAAATATTTTAAATTACTCCCCTGTTCCCTTTTCCATGACCTTTCCACAGGGGACTGCTTTCAGGTACTACCTCATCCTGATAATGGCAGCATTGATGTTAGCAGTGTCCACCCCTCCCTCTGTCACTCTAACTCCTTCCTGGAGTTGCCTCCCTTTTTGCCTCCCCCTCCAACAGTGTTTTGTTGTGGGGAAGGAATGGCCTTTAGACTCCCTGCCAGAAGTAGTTCTTCAAAACAAAAAGGTTTTGGACCCACTAAATGCCAAAAAAGTTGGCATCTGCTTGTTTTTTCAGGAAAAAATGCTGCTTCTACACCAACAAATTGGGCATTGTCAGAGATCAAATCAAAATCCTCTAAGAAGACTTGGAGAGATGATGCCATGAACATCAAGAAAAATCCCTGTGGAATGGCTTTCATGGCCTCCTGACTTATAGTCTTCCTCTACTTGGACCCTTGCTTTTCCTCCTTCTCCTACTTACCCTTGGGCCATGCATTCTTAACAAGCTTGTGCAGTTTATCCAGCAGAGGTTAAGGGCAATTAAGCTGCATCAAGTAGAAATATATTATCATCCGTTAGTTACTCAGGAATCCAATTGCGCCTAGGCCCAGGCATCTTCCTAGAAAAGACCCCTCTGCTCTACATCTGACCAATAATGGGTAAGACCCAGATGTGCTAGGAAGACCTAAGACAGGTCCTGGAGGAGCTCCTGACAAGCTCCTGACATGGTACTCAATGAAAGGTAAGATCTCCATGTGGGGTACAACCTAAGATAGGGTCCATGTCTGCTGTCAAATAAAAAAGGGGGAAATGTTGGGCCTCATAAGGCCTGCTGAATCTACCTGAGCCTGGCTCGAGTTTGGAGAACTGTCTTTAGCTTCTGATTTAAGAGTTGCCACTTCTGGGCAAAAGTGATTCAGCATATCTGCCTTAAAATTAACCCTGCCTGGTAACTGTTATGTGGAGTTTTGTCACTGGCCCATCTCTCCTTGCACTACCTAACCTTTCCCTCTATGTCATCTTACCTCACTTCCTTAATGCTGACCCTTGACCCAAACCTATAAAAAGCACTACTTTATTCAATAAACTGAGTTCCTGTTTCGACAGATCTCCCAGCTCGGTAGTGTTTTATTCCCTGAGGCATCCAGGGAGGTTCAGGCTTTTGACAATCATCATCTTGCTTAGCCACAGAGGGCGTCCAGCTGGACTGGCCATCCTCCTCTCAGCTCCACCTGCCAGATACTGACCTGGCACATGCCTAAAAATATATTCAAGTTCTAATGAAAATATTTAAGGAAACTATGGGAAGAAAAATGTGAATTTGACCTGTAACTTTTCATTTTATGTGCAAAAAATTAAATGAAGCAGACTTCACTGTTCCTACAGAAACAACTGAAAGTGATACCTTAACTGTTGTATTTCTAACCCTTCAGCTACTACTGATCTCTCTTCCAAACAGGGAGGCCCCATAGAAGACGTCTCTCTGGAACATGAAGGTTATCAAAAGATGGGCTATGGCTCTGCAACCTTTCATCCCCAATTGTGCATTCAGGCAAATCTAGTCCTACTGAAGCCCATATACATAACAAGGATGAAACATTAATTAACAACTTCTTCCTCCCACATGTACTGTGTCACAGAATGTGGAATCTGCAATATCCAACCTACTTAACACCATCTACACCTAAGAAACCTCTGCATCTCAGAAATTGCTTTAGTATCCTGAAATTGAATTTCCTTCAATTGTGCCATTGAAGCTGGTGGTACTAGAAAGGCAATAAAAAGTCTAATCAAGTATTACTGAAGCGTGATCCCCATAACCTTATGTCTACTACTTTCAAAACTATGTATAGAATTTCTCACACAAATTGGGATGTAGAAAGCAAGGTTCAAAACTTCTAGGAACCAGATATTCTGTTTTCTAATCTGTCTTTCTATTGTACAGCAGAAGCAATGACTGTGTGTGCATACTGACAGTACTAGTATAACAACCGCAACTTTCCACTGCCATGGCTGTAAAGCCTCCATGTCCCCAGGGAAACCACACACTAGAAGAGTCAGACAACAAGGGCTTCTGCCCATCTCACCACGTAGACCAACAAAACCACAGTATGACCCAGGTCCATCTCATTCCCAATAGACTATTATATGTAGTTCAGTAGACTTGTTCATACTGGCCTGTGGAGAGCACACTTTACACACATAAAATAGTGTGATTTGTAGCCTCCCTCCTTCCCAGGTCCATCTCATTCCCAATAGACTCTTATATGTAGTTCAGTAGACTTGTTCATACTGGCCTGTGGAGAGCACACTTTACACACATAAAATAGTGTGGTTTGTAGCCTCCCTCCTCCCAATACCTGCATTAGAGGAGAATTTGGGAAAGAATTTGCACACTACCTCCTACTGGTGTTCCTGATTATTAGGGCTAGTCAGAGTCTCTTATTAACTTGGACAATCCAGCTGGACATCAGGACACTAGCAGTGAGCTCCTCTTCTTGGGAATCAGAGATCAAGTAACTCAGACAGCTGAGGCCTTCCCAGCTAAGGGCAGACAGGGTCCTAGTCTGAGAAATATTTTTTTCTGTATGATTTTCCATTCTCCAGGAGCTCTCCCTGTTCCTCTTAAAAGGCACATTCATTTCCACATTCAAGTCCAGTGTAGATCCCTACCTCATTGCTGAGAACTCTTGCTGCCAATTTTTAATCAAAGTCAAACAGTAACAACAATTAACAAAAACAGTCGTCATCGATTTAAAATTAATGAGCAGTAAATGAAACTTGCCTTCTGGCTTGACAGGCAAGTCTCCCTGGAGACACTGATTGGACAGAGTGTCGTGAGTGACATGAGCCCTTCCCTTAGGGTTAGTGCCTGATGAAGATATACAGCATAATAGTCCCAGTCCCAGTTAGCCATTCATGCCCATGCCTTTTCCAGACCTGCAGAGATGTGCATTTCAGTAGCAAATGTGTCTGTCTTCTATCTATCTTCCCACCTGTCCCACCAGGCAGGGACCATCATTTCAATCAGCCCTGCTCAGTGGCCTACTCCTACCATTTATGGGCAGTGACACTCCACTCACCATGCTGGGACTTTGGAACTTGCTTGAACTTCCCTCACAACACCTAGCAGCAGTGCTCAGAGCACTTCACATGGAATCATTTAAGCTGGTCAGCTACAGAACAAAACCTCCAGAATAACTCCCTGAAGAACCTGCCTCTTATCCTGACAGTCAAGTCTACCTCAAGGCCCTGATTGGCCAATTTGTCTTGAGTGATATGAACACTTTTGTTAGGGTTAGAATATTCTGAAGGTACATAGCCTATTGGTTCCTGATTCAGGTTATCCTTTACAGGGACAAAACGTTTCTAGGTATGCAGAGATTTGTAATTCAATAACATTTGGTGCCTTATCTAATAGCCTTCCTGTTTGTCTTTCCATCCAGTCCAGGGAGTACCCACTACTCTACCTAGTGATGCACACCATCCTGTGCCTCCCATCTGTGAACAATGACCCTCCTATCACCATTTGGGGCCTTTGGAATATCCTCGAGCTTGCCTCAAAATCTGTGGTGTCCACTCTCAAATCTCAGAACACTGGGGCTTTCAAGCCTGCTCAGAAACAGAGCAGAACCTAGAGTGCTGCCTCTAGAAGGGCCTGCCTTCTCTTCTGCATGGAGGCCCTGATTGGCCCTTTAATCTTGAGTGATATAAACACCTCTGTTAGGGTTAGAATGTGCTTAAGGTACATAGCATATTGGTTCTTGGTTCAGGCTTCCTATCCAAGGACAAAACTTTTCCAGGTCACCCACGAATACTTCCTTCCCCTTCTTCTTACTGTAATCAAGGTGGATAACTAGTATAATGAAATTGAAGTGGAGTTATCAGTCTGTCCCACAATTACAGAAAGAGAGTTTAGGAAACAAGGGTTTGAGTTTTTTCTTATGTTGGGTTCAGGTAAACTGCAGCTACTTTTTAAATGGTAGGCATGAGACAAACCTAACAGAATAGCAAGAAAGTAATGATAAACACTGAAGTTCATTATTGTTAGCCTGAACATCTTCTTCAGTGAGGAATGGAAAACGAAACAGATATACACATATATATCCTTCAACGTTCCATAGATGAACAGAACTCATAGAATAAATCTCTCTGTATATAGAAAGTTTATTCATTCAAATATCTCACAAGCTGTAGTCCAACTAGTCCAAACAATGGCTGACTATCAATGGAAAGTTGAAGAAGCAAATAGTTATTCAGTGCAGGTAGCTGAATATCTCAGATGGTCTTCAGTATATAACAGAATTCCAAGGAGTAGCAAAAAAAAAAAAAAAATGAACTTGGTAGCCAGAGGTAGGGCAAGCAGAAAAAGAGAAAAAGCTAATACTTTCAATGTCCTTTACATAGACAGGATATAATCAGACTAGACACAGCTGTGGATGAGATTAAAGGTGAATTTTATCACCTTAAAACACTCAGATTAAAGAAGGATTTTTCCACTTCAAAAGATGTGAGTATGAAAAATTCCCCACAGTACCCAACTCTTTGTGTTTGCCGTAGGTCCAGATATAGTAAAAATGACTGCCTAGACTAGCCAACACACTAGGCAATGCAGAAGAACTGAGAAAGAGTTTTTTTGCTGGGGCAGGCAATAAGAGCATGTGAGCCATTTCCAAAGCAATGGTTTTCTTCAACAAAGCAAGCACTGGGATTTCACTTTGGGAATATGGATAGGACCAAATGTGGGTTCAACTACTCTGAGCCATGCTAAATAATATCTATGCTAAATTAAATCCTATTCTGAATGTAATCACAATGTAAAATCAGAGCTTTAAGGGCACTCTTTGCACAAAATCATGCTGAAATATATGCAATTTCAAAGAATGATGGACAGAAATGCCTTTGGAATTTTTATTTTGGACCACAATTTCTTACCTGAAAATCAAGTAAATGACTCCACTAAAGTAGATGCTCAGGAGGTAATGCCTTTAGTAATCATGATTTCTGATCTATCAGATTGATGTTTTAATGCAACATTTCCCACTTATACAAAGGACAGAGAGCACCAGTTCAGAAAACTTCAATTCAAAAATACATCTGTCAGCACTGTGGACAGTATCCTTGAGGGGAAACAAACCTATAAATTGCAATACACTGTTTATTTTTTAAATCATTTTGATACATGATACTTCCACATAGCAATGAATATTTTAGAATTTGATCTGTGGATATTGGCATGGCGGCACACACCAATAATAACAGCACTCAGGAAGAATGAGGCCCAAATTTGCTGCCAACCCAGTCTACAAATTGAGAACAGGACAGCCAAGGCTACACAAGAAAATTCTGTCTGAAAAACAAACAAACAAGCAAACAAAAGAATTCACTCTGTGGACCAAGCTGACCACAATCTCAGAGAGATTAGCCTACCATGGACTCCCAGGTCTAGAATTACAGGGATGCACTTCTGAGCCAAGTGGAGATATGTTTATAAAATGACCTATCCTTGAATCAAGGAACAAAATTATAAAATAAGATGTACAAAGGAACCATTTTTCTTTTAATGAACAGTACTAAATCTTCAAATGCTACAATTATTTACACCTGAAAAACATTTCTGCCATCAATAAGTGTTTTTTTGCTTTAATATTATCTATTTAAAAATGTTTGTGTGTATACAACTATGCTACGGTATATATGTGCCAGTGAGAGGACAACTTGTTATTTATTATCTACATCCCATATGTGAGTTCTCAAAATGGAACCCAAAGAGTCTTAGCCGGTGACCAAAATGGCCCTCATTTAGGTTGAAAAAAATTATGTATGTGCTAGTGTGTGAGTTTGCATATACAGCAGCAAACTGTAAAATTTATAATTAAAAAGTATAAATTTTTTAATATTTATGCAAATATTAAAAAAATTGTAGGAGTGATAATTGCTACCCAGAGGTTGAGCTCAAATCATCAAGGTTAGCAACAACCAACTTTACCTACTAAGACAGTTCTCTGACATTCACTTATAGTTCTGAGAAAGTGTTAAGAACAAGTATTTACTCCTAAGAATGAAGTAACACATTTCAAACCAGGAAATCAGTAAATTATTTTCATTTGTTAAGAGCATTTATTATTCAAATAACATCATTTTCTTCCATCCTCAGATGACAATTTGTTTATAATCTGAATAGAAGATAATATTGTATGAATATACTGTTTCAACTAAGTTTGAGTACCAATGAGTTCAGGGGGAAAGTTTGTGGTATGTAAAACTGGCAAAGTAACCTTGAAGATCGTGTAACAATGACAAAAATAATCCCCAGTGTCACACACCCTTCATATATCTGCCATGACCTAAGATCCCTTACTTACATTACGGACACATAACATGCTTTTTTTGAAATAAATCTCGTTTCTGTTACATTATCTAATATCTCTAGATAATTCTCTTAGAAGGCAGTTCTTCAAGATGTGACATATAGTAAATATGGGAACATAAAGAAACATGGGACATCAAACAATATGTACATACATAAACACATACTATTGAACATTTTAACATTAATTAATTACTGACATTTAAGCAAGGCTGAAAGCAAAGGAATTTATGAAAACATTAAAAAAGTACCACGCTTTCTCAGAGACCCTTCCTTGAAAACTATGATCACACACTACCTGACAGAAATAAGCAATGGACCACATAGATGATGATGGAGATCCCATTCTATACATTCCAGCAGAAAAATACCTATCATGAAGTAAATGCATTAGAACATGAACAGCCGCCACAGAAAGAATACCAGAACAAGCTAATAAACTTCTTTGAATGGATTTGCTACACATACAAAAAACTTTAATACCTACTCCAATGTCTCAAATTACTGACTATAACCACTGTTGGTGATATCCTCCATTACATTTAAGCGAACATGGTAAATCATTTACTTCCTCCAAGGCTATAGTAAAAACAAATTTAAAAGTTTATTTTCTCAAAATTGAATACATTTACTAAATCCAAAGTCATCAAATCTTATATACAAATAGGGTCGCTCTCTTCTATGAGTTCTTTTCTACTTCTCGATCTCAAGATATATAAAGATTTAAGATATTTACAGTACTAGAGACATGGATTGGCAGTGAAGTTCATTCCCAGAACCTAGGTCAGGTTTTTACAATGTTCTATAATTCCTGTTACAAGAAGTTCATAAGGTCTGTTCTTCATGGAAACCAGAATGGACAGGAACATAAACTCAAAAAGACATACTGAGATCACATAACAGAAATTAAAGCAAATTCTTAAACTAATATATTTACTCATGAGTGTGTTGTGTAGGCATTCATTCCTGGAACTCAGGTGTTGAGGCATCTACCAGTTTCTACAGAGTTTTTCTTCATAAAGTCCTTCATGTAATAGAAATCAAACATGTAGTTTTGAAGTCAGAGAAATGAATCCTCATTGTTGGAATCATTTGTGAACAGGAAAAGCAGCCCTCTTGAAGAAGTATGTTACTTGGCGTGGGATTGATAGTTTCAACTGCATAGCATCTGTAATTCCCACTCTCTGCTACATGCTGCAGGTTGAGGATGTGAGCTCTGAGCTTCCTGCTTTAGCGACCATGTATGACACTTGTGATTCCCATTTCATAGAGATCCCATATCCCACTGGAACCGTAAGGCAAACCAACACATTTGGAAGTTGACATTGTGTTTTGTTACAGAAATAGCACTAATACACACACATAAATTTTATAACTGAATGATTTATTTCAAGTAATTGAAGAGAATTGAGAAATCTATGAAGGTTACCTTACGGTTTAAATTCCTAGGCCTTTTTTCCATATTGACTTTTAATTGGAAACAAAAGAAGGATGGAATGTCATAATGCATGAATACATTGTTGACACTTGTTAGAATTTTCCTCCCAAATAATCTCCTGTAATTGAATGCAAGTTAGTTGATCAAAGACCTTCACAAATCTTTTATCCTAACAGATTTTCTTGAGAATGAGTTCTTTCAGGTTCTCAAAGACTACTGTGATATGCAAAGGCTTTAAGAGGTTGCTCACACACCAAAACTTTTACTCTTCTATACTGGTACAATGAAGTGCAAAAGTGTACCATACTGACTACGTTCATAAGGTTTCTCTGGAGCATGACTTTTTCTTCTGATTTCAAAGACAACTCCATGAAAAGGATTTACCACATTGCTTATCCAGAGGGTCTTAGTGCAGTATGTGTTCTTCTATGTATGTGGAGATAATTGCATTAAGAAAAGGTTTTATCACATTGCTTACATGTGTAAGGTTTCTCTCTACTATCCCTTTATAGACTTTGACTTTCAAGTTGACTTTGACATGCAAAACATGCAAAATTAATTTGCATGTTGGAACATGGTAAAAAAATTAATACCTATTTATTGCTTTTTAGGTACCAGCCTCCACTAAATTTTAGAGTGACATTTTACATCAGGTGACACCTTCAATGACATAAACAAATCCCATATCCCTAAATCATGACTGATTAAAAAATTAGTTGTAAAACAGCATATATATTATGATTTTCAAGCTCAGAACCTCTATAACTTTCTGGTTCACTGGGTGGATATGTATCACAGATCAGTTCCCAAGAGTGCTATGTTACTAATCATTAAGTAGTTACTGGTGACAATAAATTTTTGTTATTTGCATTGAGCTAGTGTTTGAGTTATTTTGGATCCAGCAGACCAAAGTATACAAAGGCCTTACCATATTTCTTATATTTTGAGAATTTCTCTCCAGTATGAACTTATGATAATGAAGAATGTAGATATGTACAAAACCCTCATATTTAACACATTTATAATGTTTCTCTCGAGTAGGAATTCTTTCATGATGATGAAGAGTATACAAATGTGGAATAGCTTCACCATGTTAAATGCACTCATAGTCTTTCTGTCCAATATGAATTCTTTCATGAATTTCAAGATGATTTTGAAGAGCAAGTTTTACCACATTGGTTACATTTGTAAGGCTTCTTCCCAGTATGTGTTCTTTATCTTATAGGACAATAATATTACATCGAAAGGCTTTATCACATTGGTTTCTCTCCAGTGTGTACTCTCCAATGTACATGAATATTATTATGGCATTTAAAGGCTTGACACATTAGTTACATTAATAGGGTTTCACTGCATGAGGTGTTCTTGTTCAAGATGACTCTTACATGAAAAGCCTTTATGATATTGGTTAAATTCATAGAGATTTCCTGCAACATGCATTTTTTATACTTAAGAGATGACTGTGTTGTACAAAGGAGATGCCACACTGATTACATTAATAAAGTGTTTTTTTTTTTTTTTCTCCAGGGTAAGTTATGTTTTCAGAAATTACTCTGAAATGCATACACATTATCACGTTAGGTAATTCAAAGGATTTCTCTCCAGTATGTGTTCTTTTATGGACTACCAGATGACTGTTCAGTGCAAAGGCTTTACCTCGTTGGTTACGTTCAAAAGGTTTCTTTCCAGTGTGGGTTCCTTTAGGTCTTAGGAGATCACTGTTACATGCAAAGGCTTTACCACATCATTTATGTTCATAAGTTTTATCTCCAGTATGGGTTCTTTTATGTACTAAGAGATGACTCTTACCTGCAAAGCCTTTACCACATTGGTTACATTCATAAGGTTTCTCTCTAGTGTGAGTTCTTTTATGTACTAGGAGATTACTGGTAGCTGCAAAGGCTTTACCACATTGGTTGCATTCATAGGGTTTTTCTCCAGTGTGAGTTCTGCTATGTAATAGGAGAGCACTCCTTCGTGCAAAGGCTTTCCCACACTGGTTACATTTATAAGGTTTCTCTCCAGTGTGAGTTCTTTTATGTATTAGAAGAACACTGTTATCTGCAAAGGCTTTACCACACTGGTTACATTCATAAGGTTTCTCTCCAGTGTGCGTTCTTTTATGTCTTAAGAGATGACTGTTATCTGCAAAGGCTTTACAACACTGGTTACATTCATAAGGTTTCTCTCCAGTGTGAGTTCTTTTATGAATTATGAAAACATTCTTGTATGCAAAGGCTTTACCACACTGGTTACATTCATAGGGTTTTTCTCCAGTGTGAGTTCTGTTATGTGAGAGGAGAGTACTCCTCTGTGCAAAGGCTTTACCACATTGGTCACATTCATGCGGTTTCTCTCCCGTGTGAGTTCTTTTATGTAGATGGAGATTACTGTTAGTTGAAAACGCTTTACCACATTCATTGCATTCATAAGATTTCTCTCCTGTGTGAGTTCTTTTGTGTATTTGAAGATTACTATTACATGCAAAGGCTTTTCCACATTGTATACATTCATAAGGTTTCTCTCCAGTGTGAGTTCTTTTATGTATTAAGAGATCACTACTATGTGCAAAGGCTTTACCACACTGGTTACATTCATGGGGTTTTTCTCCAGTGTGAGTTCTGTTATGTAATAGGAGAGCACTCCTCTGTGCAAAGGCTTTATCACACTGGTTACATTCATAAGGTTTCTCTCCAGTGTGAGTTCTTTTATGTCTTAGGAGATGACTGTTGTGTGCAAAGGCTTTACCACACTGGTTACATTTATGGGGTTTCTCCTCTATATGTGTCCTTTTATGTCTTAGGAGATAACTGTTATTTGCAAAAGCGTTACCATATTGTTTTGATTCATAGCGATCCGCACCAGTGTGCATACTTTCATATGTGTGGGAATTCCTGTGATGTGCAAAGACTTCATCATATTGAGTATCTTCAGGGGGGTTGTGTCCACTATGACTGTTTTCATACCTGCAAAGATAATTAGCACATATGAAAGCTTTACCACATTCATTACACTGATGAATCTAATTGTCCATGTCACATAATTTTACATTTTGGTTTAAAGGTAAATAGGAATTACATCTTGAGTTTTCATCATTATTTTTACTTTCATGGTGTTCTCCTTCTCTAGCGGTTGTTTTGCATATTTGAAAATACTTGTGATGGTAAAAATATTCACCTGGCTCACATTTATATCATACTTTTTTCTATAAGATATTTTTCCACAGATTTATAGAAAACTGCAAGACCTCAAAACTTTAACACAGTGGCTAGATTAATAAATTTCCCTATACTGTGCACCATGGTAAATTGGCAAAGATAAATGTGACAAGCAGAAGAATTTTATATTCTTAAAACTACATTTTCTGAAGTGTGATTTTGTGAGAATTCCTAATGAAGTTGAATGACTAGTTAATTGATGTTGGTGTATATTGTGTGAAAATGTGTCAGTGTGTGTGAGAGAATGCTGATTGTTGAGTCAGCAGAGAGCTAAGTGCTTACCAGATTGCAGAATTGCTCTTTTTATGGATCATCACCTGCCCTATATTTTGTAGATATTTGTCCATCCTTACTTATCTTTTGTAAATAATAAAGAGCTGACAACTGATAGCAGGGCACAAAATGGAAGCCAGAGCTTCTGAGAGAGGATTGCTGGGAAGAAGAAATCAAATGACAGGCGATTCACCAGCAGGGCACTGAGGGTAACAGATGGACATGGAATTGAACAAAGAGGTACAGCTGGACATGTATTGGGACACTGTGCTAGGTTCATTTGAGTTAGGGAAAAAAGGGTTCAGAATCTGCCTAAATTGCCTAAGCTGTAAAGTATTAAAAAAGCCTCTGTGTCATTATTTGTACTGCTTGCATCTCTGAATACCCCATGTAAAGCATAATAGGTATCACCTTATAAACATCTACTCAAAATGGGGAATACTACATATTTTATTTGTTCTGGGTGGTACATTGTTTCTTTCAATAAACCTATACTAATATGACTTGTATTCAGTGTGATATATAATAGACCTATTAAAAGAAAATTAATAAATGACATGGTTTTATGTTGTATTTACACATTTGATTTTTGTTCATCATAGACATGTGCTATAGGGATT